>NW_025727894.1:0-300000 GCF_021461385.2 Schistocerca piceifrons
CTGTATCCCTCTGACCGTCTTATTGACGATAAAACACAGAAATTGCATCGGAATTAAATACATTGGCACAATGTTGACTCAAGTACAAGAAGACTGGCTCTTCTTACTGTCTATATTTTGAACCATTCCTGGGACACTAGTTATAGATCGCGATGCTTCACCTCAGGTTTACTATATCCCTCTGACCTTCTTGTTGACGATGAAACACAGGAATTGCATCGAAATCAATTACAAAAGGCACAATGCCGAATTGAGTTCAAGAACACTGGCTCTTCTTACTGTCTATGTTTTGAACATTTCCTGTGAGACCGGTTTTAGATTCCGATGCTTCACTTCAGGATTACTGTATCCCTTGGACCTTCTTACTGACGACAAGACACAGAAATTGCATCGGAATTAAATAGAAAAGGCACAATGCCGTCTTAAGTACAGAAAAACTGACTCTCCTTACAGTCTATGTTTTGAATTATTCTTGTGACACTAGTTATAGATTCCGAAGCTTCACTACAGGTTTACTGTATCCCTCGGCCCTTCTTATTAACGGCGAAACACAGAAATTGCATCGGAATTAAAGAGAAAAGGCACAATGTCGACTTAAGTACAAGAAAACTGACTCTTCTTACTGTCTTTGTTTGAACCATTCCTGTGACACTAGTTATAGATTCCGATGCTTCACTTTAGGTTTACTGTATCCCTCTGACCTTCTTATTGACGATGAAACACAGAAATTGCAACGGAAATAAATACAAAAGGCAAAACGCCGACTTAAGTACAAGGAGACTGACTCTTCTTACTGACTATCTTTTGAACATTTCCTGTGAGACCATTTTTAGATTCCGATGCATCACTATATGTTTACTGTATCCTTTGGACCTCCTTATTGACGGACATACACAGAAATTGCATCGGAATTATATACAAAATGCACAATGCTGACTTAAGTAGAAGAAGACTGACACTTCTTACTGACTGTGTTTTGAACATTTCCTGTAAGACCAGTTTTAGATTCCGATGCTTCACTATATGTTTACTGTATCCCTCGGACCTTCTTATTGACGATGAAACTCAGAAATTGCATCAGAATTAAATACAAAAGGTACAATGCTGACTTAAGTACAAGAAGACCGACTCTTTCTACTGACTATGATTTCAACATTTCCTGTGCGACTAGTTTTAGATTCCGATGCTTCACTATATGTTTACTGTGTCCCTTTAACCTTCTTATTGACGATGAAACACATAAATTGCATCGGAATTAAATAGAAAAGGCACAATGCAGACTTAAGTACAAGAAAACTGACTCTTCTTACTGTGTATGATTTGAACCATTCCTGTGACACTAGTTATAGATTCCGATGCTTCAGATCAGGTACACTGTATCTCTCTGAGCTTCTTATTGACGCTGAAACACAGAAATTGCATCGGAATTAAATACAAAAGGCACAATGCCGACTCAAGTACAAGAAGACTGGCTCTTCTTACTGTCTATGTTTTGAAACTTTCCTGTAAGACTGGTTTTAGATTCCGATGCATCACTTCAGGTTTACTGTATCCCTCTGACCTTCTTATTGCCGACGAAACACAGTATTTGCATCATAATTAAATAGAAGAGGCACAATGCCGACTTAAGTACAAGAAAACTGACTCTTCTTATTGTCTTTGTTTTGAACCATTCCCGTGACACTAGTTATAGACTTCGATGATACACTTCAGGTTTACTGTATCCCTCTGACCTTATTGACGATGAAACACAGAAATTGCATCGGAATTAAATACAAAGGCACAATGCCGACTTAAGTACAAGAAATCTCACTCTTCTTACTGTCTATGCTTTTGAACCATTCCTGTGACACTAGTTATCGATTCCGATGCTTCACTTCAGGTTTACTGTATCGCTCTGACCTTCTTGTTCATGATGAAACACAGATATTGCATCGGAATTAAATATAAAAGGCACAATGCCGAATTAAGTTCAAGAAAACTGACTCTTCTTACTGTCTATGTTTGAGCCATTCCTGTGACACCAGTTATAGATTTCGATGCTTCACTTCAGGTTTTCTGTATCCCTCTGACCTTCTTATTGACGATGAAACACAGAAATTGCTTTGGAATTAAATACAAAAGGCACAATGCCGACTTAGGTACAAGAAATCTGACTCTTCTTTCTGTCTATGCTTTGAACCATTCCTGTGACACTAGTTATCGATTCCGATGCTTCACTTCAGGTTTACTGTATCGCTCGGACCTTCTTATTGATGATGAAACACAGAAATTGCATCGGAATTAAATACAAAAGGCACAATGCCGAATTAAGTACAAGAAAACTGACTCTTCTTACTGTCTACGCTTTGAACCATTCCTGTGACACTAGTTATAGATTCCGATGCTTTACTTCAGGTTTACTGTATCATTCTGACCTTCTTATATACGATGAAACACGGAAATTGCATCGGAATTAAATACAAAAGGCACAATGCCGACTTAAGTACAAGAAGACTAACTCTTCTTACTGTCTATGCTTTGAACTATTCCTGTGACACTAGTTATAGATTCCGATGCTTCACTTCAAGTTTACTGTATCCCTCTGACCTTCGTATTGACGATGAAACACAGAAATTGCGTCAGAATTAAATAGAAACGGCACAATTCCGACTTAAGTACAAGAAAACTCACTCTTCTTACTGTCTATGTTTTGACCCATACCTGTGACACTAGTTATAGATTCCGATGCTTCTCTTCAGGTTTACTGTATCCCTCTGACCTTCTTATTGACGATGAAACACAGAAATTGCATCGGAATTAAATACAAAAAGCGTATTGCCGACTCTAGTACAAGAAGACTGTCTCTTCCTATTGTCTATGATTTGAACCATTCCTGTGACTCTAGTTATAGACTCCGATGCTTGACTTCAGGTTTACTGTAACCCTCTGACCTTCTTATTGGCGATGAAACACAGAAAATGAATCAGAATTAAATAGAAAAGGCACAATGCTGACTTAAGTACAAGAAGACTGACTCTTATTACTGACTACGTTTTGAACATTTCCTGTGAGAAAAGTTTTAGATTCCGATGCTTCACTATATGTTTACTGTATCCCTTGGACCTTCTTATTGTCGATGAAACACAGAAATTGAATCAGAATTAAATAGAAAAGGCACAATGCTGACTTAAGTTCAATAAGACTGACTCTTCTTACTGACTATGCTTTGAACATATCCTGTGAGACCAGTTTCAGATTCCGATGCTTCACTATATGCTTACTGTATCCCTTGAACATTCTTATTGACGATGAAACACAGAAATTGCATTGGAATTAAATAGAAAAGGCACAATGCCGAATTAAGTACAAGAAAACGACTCTTCTTACTGTCTATGCTTTGAACCATTCCTGTGACACTAGTTATAGATTCCGATGCTTCACTTCAGGTTTACTGTATACCTCTGACCATATTATTGACGATGAGAAGCAGAAATTGCATCGGAATTAAATACAAAAGCACAATGCCGATTTAAGTACAAGAAGACTGACTCTTCTTACTGTCTACGTTTTGAACTATTCCTGTGACACTAGTTATAGATTCCGATGCTTAACGTCAGGTTTACTGTATCCCTCTAACCTTCTTATTGACGATGAAACACATAAATTGCATCAGAATTAAATAGAAAATGCATAATGCCGTCTAAAGTACAAGAAAACTGACTCTTCTTACTGTCTATGTTTTGAAGCATGCGAGTGATACTAGTTTTAGATTCCGATGCTTCACTTCAGGTTTACTGTATCCCTCTGACCTTCTTATTGACGATGAAACCCAGAAATTGCATCGGAATTAAGTACAAAAGCACAATGCCGACTTAAGTACAAGACAACTGACTCTTCCTACTGTCTATGTTCTGAACCATTCCTGTGACACTAGTTATAGATTCCGATGCTTCACTTCGGGTTTACTGTATCCCACTGACCTTCTTAATGACGATGAAACACAGAATTGGCATCGGAATTAAATACATAGGCACAATGTCGACTTATGTACAAGAAGACTGGCTCATCTTACTGTGTATGTTTTGAAACATTCCTATGACACTAGTTATAGATTCCGATCTTCACTTCGGGTTTACCGTGTCCCTCTGACCTTCTTATTGACGATGAAACACAGACATTGTATCGGAATTAAATGGAAAAGGCACAATGCCGACTTACGTTCAAGAAAACTGACTCTTCTTACTGTCTATGTTTTGACACATTCCCGGGACACTAGTTATAGATTCCGATGCTTCACTTTCTGGTTTACTGTATCCCTCTGACCTTCTTATTGACGACGAAACACAGAAATTGCATCGGAATTAAATAGAAAAGGCACAATGCCAACGTAAGTACAAGAAAACTGACTCTTCTTACTGTCGTTGCTTTGAACCATTCCTGTAGCACTAGTTATAGATTTCGATGCTTCACTACAAGTTTTCTGTATCCCTCTGACCTTCTTATTGACGATGAAACACAGAAATTCCATCGGAATTAACTACAAAAGGCACAATGCCAACTTCAGTACAAGAAATCTGACACTTCTTACTGTCTATGTTTTGAACCATTCCTGTGACACTAGTTATCGATTCCGATGCTTCACTTCAGGTTCACTGAATCGCTTTGGCCTTCTTATTGACGATGAAACACAGAAATTGCATCGGAATTAAATAGAAAAGGCACAATGCCGAATTAAGCACAAGAAATCGACTCTTCTTACTGTCTATGTTTTGAACCATTCCTGTGAAACTAGTTATAGATTCTGATGCTTCACTTCAGGTTTACTGTATACCTCTGACCTTATTATTGACAATGAGAAGGAGAAATTGCATCGGAATTAAATACAAAAGCACAATGCCGACTTAAGTACAAGAAGACTGACTTTTCTTACTGTCTACATTTTGAACTATTCCTGTGACACTAGTTATAGGTTCCGATGCTTCACTTCAGGTTTACTGTATCCCTCTGACCGTCTTATTAACGATGAAACACAGAAATTGCATCGGAATTAAATACATAGGCACAAAGCCGACTCAAGTACAAGAAGACTGGCTCTTCTTACTGTCTATGTTTTGAACCATTCCTGTGACACTAGTTATAGATTCCGATGCTTCACTTCAGGTTTACTGTATCCCTCCGACCTTCTTATTGACGATGAAACACAGAAATTGCATCAGAATTAAATAGAAAATGCATAATGCCGACTTCAGTACAAGAAAACTGACTCTTCTTACTGTCTATGTTTTGAAGCATTCCAGTGACACTAGTTTTAGATTCCAATGCTTCACTTCAGGTTTACTGTATCCCTGTGACCTTCTTATTGACGATGAAACCCAGAAATTGCATCGGAATTAAGTACAAAAGCACAATGCCGACTTAAGTACAAGACAACTGACTCTTCCTACTGTCTATGTTTTGAACCATTCCTGTGCCACTAGTTATAGAATCCGATGCTTCACTTCGGGTTTACTGTATCCCACTGACCTTCTTAATGACGATGAAACACAGAATTTGCATCGGAATTAAATACATAGGCACAATGCCGACTTATGTACAAGAAGACTGGCTCTTCTTACTGTCTATGTTTTGAACCATTCCTGTGACACTAGTTATAGATTCCGATGCTTCACTTCGGGTTTACCGTGTCCCTCTGACCTTCTTATTGACGATGAAACACAGACATTGTATCGGAATTACATAGAAAAGGCACAATGCCGACTTAAGTTCAAGAAAACTGACTCTTCTTACTGTCTATGTTTTGACCCATTCCCGTGACACTAGTTATAGATGCCGATGCTTCACTTCAGGTTTACTGTATCCCTCTGACCTTCTTATTGACGATGAAACACAGAAATTGCACCGGAATTAAATACAAAAGGCACAATGCCGACTTAAGTACAAGAAGACTGGCTTTTCTTACTGTCTATGTTTTGAACCATTCCTGTGACACTAGTTATAGATTCCGATGCTTCACATCAGGTTCACTGTATCCCTCTGACATTCTTATTGACGATGAAACACAGAGAGTGCATCGGAATTAAATACAAAAGGCACAATGCTGAATTAAGTACAAGAAAACTAACTCTTCTTACTGACTATGTTTTGAACCTTTCCTGTGAGACCAGTTTCAGATTCCGATGCTTCACTTCCGGTTTACTGTATCGCTTGGACCTTCTTATTGACGATGAAACACACAAATTGCAACGGAATTAAATACAAAAGCACAATGCCGACTTAAGTACAAGAGAACTGACTCTTCTTACTGTCTATGTTTTGAACCATTCCTGTGACACTAGTTATAGAATCCGATGCTTCACTTCGGGTTTACTGTATCCCACTGACCTTCTTATTGACGATGAAACACAGAAATGGCATCGGAATTAAATAGAAAAGGCACAATGCCGACTTAAGTACAAGAAGACTGACTCTTGTTACTGTCTATGCTTTGAGCTATTCCTGTGACACTAGTTATAGATTCCGATGCTTCACTTCAGGATTACTGTATCCCTCTGACCTTCTTATTGACGATGAAACACAGAAATAGCATCGGAATTAAATACATAGGCACAAAGCCGACTCAAGTACAAGAAGACTGGCTTTTCTTACTGTCTATGTTTTGATCCATTCCTGTGACACTAGTTATAGATTACGATGCTTCACTTCAGGTTTACTGTATCCCTCTGACCTTTTTATTGACGATGAAACACAGAAATTGCAGCGGAATTAAATACAAATGGCAAAATGCTGACTGAAGTACAAGAAAACTGACTCTTCTTACTGTCTTTGTTTGAACCACTCCTGTGACACTAGTTATAGCTTTCGATGATTCGCTTCAGGATTACTGTATCCCTCTGACCTTCTTATTGACAATGAAACACAGAAATTGCATCGGAATTAAATACAAAAGCACAATGCCGACTTAAGTACAAGAAAACTGTCTCTTCTTACTGTCTATGTCTTGAACCATTCCTGTGACCCTAGTTATTGATTCCAAAGCTTCACTTCAGGTTTACAGTATCCCACTGACCTTCTTATTGACGATGAAACACAGAAATCGTATCAATATTAAAAACAAAGGGCACAATGCCGACTTAAGTGCAAGAAGATTGGCTCTTCTTACAGTCTATGTTTTGAACCATTCCTGTGACACTAGTTATAGATTCCGATGCTTCACTTCAGGTTTACTGTATCCCTCTGACCTTCTTATTGACGATAAAACATAGAAATTGCATGGGAATTAAATAGAAAAGGCACAATGCCGACTTAAGTACATGAAAACTGATTCTTCTAACTATCTATGATTTGAACCATTCCGTGAGACACTAGTTATAGATTCCGATGCTTCACTTCAGGTTCACTGTATCCCTCTGACATTCTTATTGACGATGAAACACAGAGATTGCATCGGAATTAAATACAAAAGGCACAATGCTGAATTAAGTACAAGGAAACTAACTCTTTTTACTGACTATGTTTTGAACCTTTCCTGTGAGACCAGTTTCAGATTCCGATGCTTCACTTCCGGTTTACTGTATCGCTTGGACCTTCTTATTGACGATGAAACACAGAAATTGCAACGGAATTAAATACAAAAGCACAATGCCGACTTAAGTACAAGAGAACTGACTCTTCCTACTGTCTATGTTTTGAACCATTCCTGTGACACTAGTTATAGAATCCGATGCTTCACTTCGGGTTTACTGTATCCCACAGACCTTATTATTGACGATGAACACAGAAATGGCATCGGAATTAAATAGAAAAGGCACAATGCCGACTTAAGTACAAGAAGACTGACTCTGGTTACTGTCTATGCTTTGAACTACTCCTGTGACACTAGTTATAGATTCCGATGCTTCACTTCAGGATTACTGTATCCCTCTGACCTTCTTAATGACGATGAAACACAGAAATAGCATCGGAATTAAATACATAGGCACAAAGCCGACTCAAATACAAGAAGACTGGCTTTTCTTACTGTCTATGTTTTGAACCATTCCTGTTACACTAGTTATAGATTACGATGCTTCACTTCAGGTTTACTGTATCCCTCTGACCTTCTTATTGACGATAAAACATAGAAATTGCATGGGAATTAAATAGAAAAGGCACAATGCCGACTTAAGTACATGAAAACTGATTCTTCTTACTATCTATGATTTGAACCATTCCTGTGACACTAGTTATAGATTTCGATGCTTCAATTCAGGTTTACTGTATTCCTCTGACCTTCTTATTGACGATGAAACACAGAAATTGCAGCGGAATTAAATACAAATGGCAAAATGCCGACTGAAGTACAAGAAAACTGACTCTTCTTACTGTCTTTGTTTGATCCACTCCTGTGACACTAGTTATAGCTTTCGATGCTTCGCTTCAGGTTTACTGTATCCCTCTGACCTTCTTATTGACGATGAAACACAGAAATTGCATCGGAATTAAATACAAAAGGCACAATGCCGACTTAAGTACAAGAAATCTGACTCTTCTTACTGTCTATGCTTTTGAACCATTCCTGTGACACTAGTTATCGATTCCGATGCTTCACTTCAGGTTTACTGTATCGCTCTGACCTTCTTATTGACGATGAAACACAGAAATTGCATCGCTATTAAATACAAAAGGCACAATGCTGAATCAAGTGCAAGAATACTGGCTCTTCCTACTGTCTATGATTTGAACCATTCCTGTGACACTAGTTATAGATTCCGATGCTTCGCTTCAGGTTTACTGTATCCCTCTGACGGTCTTATTGACGATGAAACACAGAAATTGCATCGGAATTAAATACAAAAGGCACAATGCCGACTCAAGTACAAGAAGACCGGCTCTTCTTACTGTCTATGTTTTGAACCATTCCTGTGACACTAGTTATAGATGCCGATGCTTCACTTATGGTTTACTGTATCCCTCTGACCCTGTTATTGACGATGAAACACAGAAATTGCATCAGAATTAAATAGAAAAGGCACAATGCCGACTTAAGTACAAGAAAACTGACTCTTATTACTGTCTATGTTTTGAAGCATTCCCGTGACACTAGTTATATATTCCGATGCTTCACTTCGGGTTTACTGTATCCCACTGACCTTCTTATTGACGATGAAACACAGAAATTGCATCGGAATTAAATACAAAAGCACAATGCCGACTTAAGTACAAGAAAACTGTCTCTTCTTACTGTCTATGTCTTGAACCATTCCTGTGACCCTATTTATAGATTCCGAAGCTTCACTTCAGGTTTACAGTATCCCACTGACCTTCGTATTGACGATGAAACACAGAAATTGCATCAATATTAAATACAAAAGGCACAATGCCGACTTAATTGCAAGAAGATTGGCTCTTCTTACAGTCTATGTTTTGAACCATTCCTGTGACACTAGTTATAGATTTCGATGCTTCAATTCAGGTTTACTGTATCCCTCTGACCTTCTTATTGACGATGAAACACAGATATTGCATCGGAACTAAATACAAAAGAACACTGCCGACTTAAGTTCAAGAAAACTGACTCTTCTTATTGTCTATGTTTTAAACCATTCATGTGACACTAGTTATAGAATCCGATGCTTCACTTCATTTTTACTGTATCCCTCTGACCTTCGTATTGACGATGAAACAGAGATATTGCTTCGGAATTAAATACAAAAGAACAATGCCGACCTAAGTACAAGAAAACTTCATTTTTACTGTATCCCTCTGACCTTCGTATTGACGATGAAACAGAGATATTGCTTCGGAATTAAATACAAAAGAACAATGCCGACCTAAGTACAAGAAAACTGACTCTTCTCACTGTCTATGTTTTGAACCATTCCTGTGACACTAGTTATAGATTCCGATGCTTCATATCAGGTTTACTGTATCCCTCCGACCGTCATATTGACGATGAAACACAGAAAGTGTATCGGAATTAAATACAAAAAGCATAATGCCGACTTAAGTACAAGAAAATTGACTCTTCTTACTGACTATGTTTTGAACCATTCCTGTGACACTAGTTATAGATTCCGATGCTTCACTTCAGGTTTACGGTATCCCTCTGACCTTCTTATTGACGATGAAACACAGAAATTGCATCGGAATTAAATACAAAAAGCACAATGCCGACTCTAGTACAAGAAGACTGGCTCTTCTTAGTGTCTATGTTTTGAACCATTCCTGTGACACTAGTTATAGACTCCGATGCTAGACTTCAGGTTTACTGTAACCCTCTGACCTTCTTATTGGCGATGAAACACAGAAATTGAATCAGAATTAAATAGAAAAGGCACAATGCTGACTTAAGTACAAGAAGACTGACTCTCATTACTGACTATGCTTTGAACATTTCCTGTGAGAACAGTTTTAGATTCCGATGCTTCACTATATGTTTACTGTATCCCTTGGACGTTCTTATTGTCGATGAAACACAGAAACTGAATCAGAATTATATAGAAAAGGCACAATGCTGACTTAAGTTCAATAAGACTGACTCTTCTTACTGACTATGCTTTGAACATATCCTGTGAGACCAGTTTTAGATTCCGATGCTTCACTATGTGCTTACTGTATCCTTTGGACATTCTTATTGACGATGAAACACTAAAATTGCATCGGAATTAAATACAAAAGGCACAATGCCGACTCAAGTACAAGAAGACTGGATCTTCTTACTGTCATTGTTTTGAACCATTCCTGTAGCACTAGTTATGGATTTCGATGCTTCACTTCAGGTTTTCTGTATCCCTCTGACCTTCTTATTGACGATGAAACACAGAAATTCCATCGGAATTAAATACAAAAGGCACAATGCCAACTTCAGTACAAGAAATCTGACACTTCTTACTGTCAATGTTTTGAACCATTCCTGTGACACTAGTTATCGATTCCGATGCTTCACTTCAGGTTTACTGAATCGCTCTGGCCTTCTTATTGACGATGAAACACATAAAATTGCATCGGAATTAAATACAAAAGGCACAATGCCGAGTTAAGTACAAGAAGACTGACTCTTCTTACTGTCTATGCTTTGAACTATTCCTGTGACACTAGTTATAGATTCCGATGCTTCACTTAAAGTTTACTGTATCCTTCTGACCTTCTTATTGACGATGAAACACAGAAATTGCATCGGTATTAAATACAAAAGGCACAATGCTGAATCAAGTGCAAGATTACAGGCTCTTCCTACTGTCTATGTTTTGAACCATTCCTGTGACACTAGTTATAGATTCCGATGCTTCACTTCAGGTTTACTGTATCCCTCTGACCGTCTTATTGACGAAGAAACACAGAAATTGCATCGGAATTAAATACATTGGCACAATGCCGACTCAAGTACAAGAAGATTGGCTCTTCTTACTGTCTATGGTTTGAACCATTCCTGTGACACTAGTTATAGATTCCGATGCTTCACTTCAGGTTTACTGTATCCCTCTGACCTTCGTATAGACGATGAAACACAGAAATTGCGTCAGAATTAAATAGAAAAGGCACAATGCCGACTTAAGTACAAGAAAACTGACTCTTCTTACTGTCTATGTTTTGACCCATTCCCGTGACACTAGTTGTAGATTCCGATGCTTCTCTTCAGGTTTACTGTATCCCTCTGACCTTCTTATTGACGATGAAACACAGAAATTGCATCGGAATTAAATACAAAAGCACAATGCCGACTTAAGTACAAGAAAACTGTCTCTTCTTACTGTCTATGTCTTGAACCATTCCTGTGACTCTAGTTACAGATTCCAAAGCTTCACTTCAGGTTTACAGTATCCCACTGACCTTCTTATTGACGATGAAACACAGAAATTGCATCAGAATTAAATTCAAAAGGCACAATGCCGACTTAAGTGCAAGAACACTGGCTCTCCTTACAGTCTATGAATTGAACCATTCCTGTGACACTAGTTATAGATTCCGATGCTTCACTTCAGGTTTACTGCATCCCTCTGACCTTCTTATTGACAATAAAGCATCGAAATTGCATGGGAATTAAATAGAAAAGGCACAATGCCGACTTAAGTACATGAAAACTGATTCTTCTTACTATCTATGTTTTGAACCATTCCTGTCACACTAGTTATAGATTTCGATGCATCAATTCAGGTTTACTGTATCCCTCTGACCCTCTTATTGTCGATGAGACACAGATATTGCATCGGAATTAAATACAAAAGCACACTGCCGACTTAAGATCAAGAAAAATGACTCTTCTTACTGTCTACGTTTTAAACCATTCATGTGACACTAGTTATAGATTCCGATGCTTCACTTCAGGTTTACTGTATCCCTCTGACCTTCGTATTGACGATGAAACAGAGATATTGCTTCGGAATTAAATAGAAAAGGAAAAATGCCGACCTAAGTACAAGATAACTGACTCTTCTCACTGTCTATGTTTTGAACCATTCCTGTGACACTAGTTATAGATTCCGATGCTTCATTTCAGGTTTACTGTATCCCTCTGACCGTCTTATTGACGATGAAACACAGAAATTGTATCCGAATTTAATACAAAAGGTACAATGCCGACTTAAGTAAAAGAAAACTGACTCTTCTTACTGTCTATGTTTTGAACCATTCCTGTGACACTAGTTATAGATTCCGATGCTTCACTTCAGGTTTACTGTATCCCTCTGACCTTCTTATTGACGATGAAACACAGAAATTGCATCGGAATTAAATACAAGAGCACAATGCCGACTCTAGTACAAGAAGACTGGCTCTTCTTACTGTCTATGTTTTGAACCATTCCTGTGACACTAGTTATAGACTCTGATGCTAGACTTCAGGTTTACTTTAATCCTCTGACCTTCTTATTGGCGATGAAACACAGAAATTGAATCAGAATGAAATAGAAAAGGCACAATGCTGACTTAAGTACAAGAAGACTGACTCTTATTACTGACTATGATTTGAACATTTCCTGTGAGAACAGTTTTAGATTCCGATGCTTCACTATATGTTTACTGTATCCCTTGGACCTTCTTATTGTCGATGAAACACAGAAATTGAATCAGAATTAAATACAAAAGGCACAATGCCGACTCAAGTACAAGAAGACTGGCTCTTCTTACTGTATATGTTTTGAAACCTTCCCGTGAGACCGGTTTTAGATTCCGATGCTTCAGGTTTACTGTATCCCTTGGATCTTCTTATTGACGACGATACACAGAAATTGCATCGGAATTAAATAGAAAAGGCACAATGCCAACGTAAGTACAAGAAAACTGACTCTTGTTACTGTCATTGTTTTGAACCATTCCTGTAGCACTAGTTATAGATTTCGATGCTTCACTTCAGGTTTTCTGTATCCCTCTGACCATCTTATTGACGATGAAACACAGAAATTCCATCGGAATTAAATACAAAAGGCACAATGCCAACTTCAGTACAAGAAATCTGACACTTCATACTGTCTATGTTTTGAACGATTCCTGTGACACTAGTTATCGATTCCGATGCTTCACTTCAGGTTTACTGAATCGCTCTGGCCGTCTTATTGACGATGAAACACAGAAATTGCATCGGAATTAAATAGAAAACGCACAATGCCGAATTAAGTACAAGAAAACGGCTCTTCTTACTGTCTATGTTTTGAACCATTCCTGTGACACTAGCTATAGATTCCGATGCTTCACTTCAGGTTTACTGTATACCTCTGACCTTATTATTTACGATGAGAAGCAGAAATTGCATCGGAATTAAATACAAAAGCACAATGCCGACTTAAGTACAAGACGACTGACTCTTCTTACTGTCTACGTTTTGAACTACTCCTGTGACACTTGTTATAGATTCCGATGCTTCACTTCAGGTTTACTGTACCCCTCTGACCATCTTATTGACGATGAAACACAGAAATTGCATCAGAATTAAATACAAAAGCACAATGCCGACTTAAGTACAAGACAACTGACTCTGCCTACTGTCTATGTTTTGAACCATTCCTGTGACACTAGTTATAGATTCCGATGCTTCACTTCGGGTTTACTGTATCCCACTGACCTTCTTAATGACGATGAAACACAGAATTTGCATCGGAATTAAATACATAGACACAATGCCGACTTAAGTACAAGAAGACTGGCTGTTCTTACTGTCTATGTTTTGAACCATTCCTGTGACACTAGTTATAGATTCCGATGCTTCACTTCATGTTTACTGTATCCCTTTGACCTTCTTATTGACGATGAATCACAGAAATTGCATCGGAATTAAATACAAAAGGCACAATGCCGACTTAAGTACAAGAAGACTGACTCTTATTACTGTCTATGTTTTGAACCATTCCTGTGACGCTAGTTATAGATTCCGATGCTTCACTTCAGGTTCACTGTATCCCTCTGACCTTCTTATTGACGATGAAACACAGAAATTGCATCGGAATTAAATACAAAAGGCACAATGCTGACTTAAGTACAAGAAAACTAACTCTTCTTACTGTCTATGCTTTGAACCTTTCCTGTGAGACCAGTTTCAGATTCCGATGCTTCACTTCCGGTGTACTGTATCGCTTGGACCTTCTTATTGACGATGAAACACAGAAATTGCAACGGAATTAAATACAAAAGGCACAATGCCGACTTAAGTACAAGAAGACTGACTCTTCTTACTGACTATGTTTTGAACATTTCCTGCGAGACCAGTTTTAGATTCTGAAGCTTCACTATGTGTTTTCTGAATCCCTTGGACCTTCTTATTGACGTTGAAACACAGAAATTGCATCGGAATTAAATACAAAAGGCACAACGCCGACTTAAGTACAAGAAAACTGACTCTTCTTACTGTTTATGTTTTTAACCATTCCTGTGACACTTGTTATAGATTCCGATGCTTCACTTCAGGTTTACTGTATCCCTCTGACCTTCTTCATGGCGATGAAACACAGAAATTGCATCGCAATTAATTCCAAAGGCACAATGCCGACTTAAGTACAAGAAAACTGACGCTTCTTACTGTCAATGATTTGAACCATTCCTGTGACACTAGTTATAGATTCCGATGCTTCACTTCAGGTTCACTGTATTCCTTTGTCCTTCTTATTGCCGATGACACACAGAAATTCCATCGGAATTAAATACAAAAGGCACAATATCGACATAAGTACAAGAAAACTGACTCTTCTTACTGCCTATGTTTTGACCCATTCCTGTGACACTAGTTATAGATTCCGATGCTTCACTTCAGGTTTACTGTATCCCTCTGGCCTTCTTATTGACGATGAAACACAGAAATTGAATCAGAATTATATAGAAAAGGCACAATGCTGACTTAAGTACAAGTAAACTAACTCTTCTTACTGACTATGTTTTGAACATTTCCTGTGTAGCCAGTTTTAGATTCTGATGCTACACTATGTGTTTACTGTATCCCTTGGACCTTCTTATTGACGTTGAAACACAGAAATTGCATCGGAATTAAATACAAAAGGCACAACGCCGACTTAAGTGCAAGAAAACTGACTCTTCTTACTGTCTATGATTTCAACATTTCCTGTGAGACCAGTTTTAGTATCCGATGCTTCACTCAATGTTTACTGTATCCCTTGGACGTTCTTATTGACGATGAAACACAGAAATAGCATCGGAATTTAATACAAAAGGCAAAATGCGGACTTGAGTACAAGAAATCTGACTCTCCTTACTGTCTATGTTTTGAACCATTCCTTTGACACTAGTTATAGATTCCGATGCTTCACTTCAGGTTTACAGTATCCCTCTGACCTTCTTATTGACGATGAAACACAGAAATTGCATCGGAATTAAATACAAAAGGAACAATGCCGACTCAAGTACAACAAGACTGGCTCTTCTTACTGTCTGTGGTTTGAAACTTTCCTGTGAGACCGGTTTTAGATTCCGATGCATCGCTATATGTTTACTGTATCCCTTGGACCTTCTTATTGACGATTAAACACAGAAATTGCATCGGAATTAAATACAAAATGCACAATGCCGACTTAAGTACAAGAAGACTGACACTTCTCACTGACTATGCTTTGAACTTTTCCTGTTTGACCAGTTTTAGATTCCGATGCTTCACTATATGTTTACTGTATCCCTCGGACCTTCTTATTGACGATGAAACACAGAAATTGCATCAGAATTAAATACAAAAGGCACAATGCTGACCTAAGTACAAGAAGACTGACTCATCCTGCAGACTATGATTTCAACATTTTCTGTGCGACCAGTTTTAGATTCCGATACTTCACTATATGTTTACTGTATCCCTTGGACCTTCTTATTGACGATGAAACACAGAAATTGCATCCGAATGAATTAGAAAAGGCACAATGCAGACATAAGTACAAGAAAACTGACTCTTCTTACCGTGTATGTTTTGAACCATTCCTGTGACACTAGTTATAGATTCCGATGCTCCAGTTTCGGTACACTGTATCTCTCTGACCTTCTTATTAACGATGAAACACAGTAATTGCATCGGAATTAAATACAAAAGGCACAATGCCGACTGAAGTACAAGAAGACTGGCTCTTCTTACTGTCTATGTTTCGAAACTTTCCAGTGAGACTGGTTTTAGATTCCGATGCATTACTTCAGGTTTACTGTATCCCTCTGACCTTCTTATTGACGAAGAAACACAGATTTTGCATCATAATTAAATTGAAAAGGCACAATGCCGACATAAGTACGAGAAATTGACTCTTCTTACTGTCTGTGGTTTGAAACTTTCCTGTGAGACCGGATTTAGATTCCAATGCTTCACTTCAGGTTTACTGTGTCCCTTGGATCTTCTTATTGACGACGAAACACAGAAATTACATCGGAATTAAATAGAAAAGGCACAATATCGACGTAAGTACTAGAAAACTGACTCTTCTTAGTGTCTATGTATTGAACCATTCCTGTGACACTAGTTACACATTCCGATGCTTCACTTCAGGTTTACTGTATCCCTCTGACCTTCTTATTGACGATGAAACACAGAAATTGCAGCGGAATTAAATACAAAATGCAAAAAGCAGACTTAAGTACAAGAAAACTGAATCTTCTTACTGTCTTTGTTTTGAACCATTCCTGTGATACTAGTTATAGATTTCGATGCTTCACTTCAGGTTTACTGTATCCCTCTGACCTTCTTATTGACGATGAAACTCAGAAATTGCATCGGAATTAAATACAAAAGGCACAATGCCTACTTAAGTACTAGAAATCTGACTCTTCTTACTGTCTATGTTTTGAACCATTCCTGTGACGCTAGTTATCGATTCCGATGCTTCACTTCAGGTTTACTGTATCGCTCTGACCTACTTATTGACGATGAAACACAGAAATTGCATCGGAATTAAATACAAAAGGCACAATGCCGAATTAAGTACAAGAAAACTGACTCTTCTTACTGTCTATGTTTTAAACTATTCCTGTGACACTAGTTATAGATTCCGAAGCTTCACTTCAGGTTTATTGTATCCCTCTGACCTTCTTATTGACGATGAAACACAGAAATTGCATCGGAATTAAATACAAAAGGAACAAGGCCGACTCTAGTAGAAGAAGTCTGGCTCTTCTTACTGTCTATGGTTTGAAACTTTCCTGTGAGACCGGTTTTAGATTCCAATGCTTCAATTCAGGTTTACTGTATCCCTTGGATCTTCTTATTGACGACGAAACACAGAAATTGCATCGGAATTAAATAGAAAAGGCACAATGCCTACTTAAGTACTAGAAAACTGACTCTTCTTACTGACTATGTATTGAACCCTTCCTGTGACACTAGATACACATTCCGATGCTTCACTTCAGGTTTACTGTATCCCTCTGACCTTCTTATTGACGATGAAACACAGAAATTGCAGCGGAATTAAATACAAAAGGCAAAAAGCAGACTTAAGTACAAGAAAACTGAATCTTCTTACTGTCTTTGTTTTGAATCATTCCTGTGATACTAGTTATAGATTTAGATGCTTCACTTCCGGTTTACTGTATCCCTCTCACCTTCTTATTGACGATGAAACACAGAAATTGCATCGGAATTAAATACAAAAGGCACTATGCTGACTTAAGTACAAGAAATCTGACTCTTCTTACTGTCTATGTTTTGAACCATTCCTCTGACACTAGTTATAGATTTCGATGCTTCACTTCAGGTTTACAGTATCCCTCTGACCTTCTTATTGACGATGAAACACAGAACTTGCATCGGAATTAAACACAAATGGCACAATGCCGACTCAAGTACAAGAAGACTGACTCTTCCTACTGTCTATGTTTGAACCATTCCTGTGACACTAGTTATAGATTCCGATGCTTCACTTCGGGTTTACCGTATCCCTTGGACCTTCATATTGACGATGCAACACGAAAATTGCATCGGTATTAAATATAAAAGTCACATTGCCGACTGAAGTACAAGAAGACTGACACGTCTTACTGTCTATGTTTTGAAACATTCCTGTGAGACCAGTTTTAGATTCCGATGCATCGCTATATGTTTACTGTATCCCTTGGAACTTCTTATTGACGATTAAACACAGAAATTGCATCGGAATTAAATACAAAATGCACAATGCCGACTTAAGTACAAGAAGACTGACACTTCTCACTGACTTTGCTTTGAACTTTTCCTGTTTGACCAGTTTTAGATTCCGATGCTTCACTATATGTTTACTGTATCCCTCGGACCTTCTTATTGACGATGAAACACAGAAATTGCATCAGAATTAAATACAAAAGACACAATGCTGACCTAAGTACAAGAAGACTGACTCATCCTACTGACTATGATTTCAACATTTTCTGTGCGACCAGTTTTAGATTCCGATGCTTCACTATATGTCTACTGTATCCCTTGGACCTTCTTATTGACGATGAAACACAGAAATTGCATCCGAATGAATTAGAAAAGGCACAATGCAGACATAAGTACAAGAAAACTGACTCTTCTTACTGTGTATGCTTTGAACCATTCCTGTGACACTAGTTATACATTCCGATGCTCCAGTTTCGGTACACTGTATCTCTCTGACCTTCTTATTAACGATGAAACACAGTAATTGCATCGGAATTAAATACAAAAGGCACAATGCCGACTGAAGTACAAGAAGACTGGCTCTTCTTACTGTCTATGCTTCGAAACTTTCCAGTGAGACTGGTTTTAGATTCCGATGCATTACTTCAGGTTTACTGTATCCCTCTGACCTTCTTATTGACGACGAAACACAGATTTTGCATCATAATTAAATAGAAAAGGCACAATGCCGACTTAAGTACGAGAGATTGACTCTTCTTACTGACAATGTTTTGAACCATTCCTGTGACACTAGTTACACATTCCGATGCTTCACTTCGGGTTTACTGTATCGCTCTGACCTTCTTATTTACGATGAAACACAGATATTGCATCGGAATTAAATACAAAAGGCACAATGCCGAATTAAGTACATGAAAACTGACTCTTCTTACTGTCTATGTTTTGAGCCATTCCTGTGACACCACTTAAAGATTCCGATGCTTCACTTCAGGTTTACTGCATCCCTCTGACCTTCTTATTGACGATGAAACACAGAAATTGCTTCGGAAATAAATACAAAAGGCACAATGCCTACTCAAGTACAAGAAGACTGGCTCTTCTTACTGTCTATGCTTTGCACCATTCCTGTGACACTAGTTATAGACTCCGATGCTTCCCTTCAGGGTTACTGTATCCCTCTGACCTTCTTATTGACGATGAAACACAGAAATTGTGTCGAAATTAAATACAAACAGCACAATGCCGACCTAAGTACAAGAGAACTGACTCTTCCTACTGTCTATGTTTTGAACCATTCCTGTGACACCAGTTATAGAATCCGATGCTTCACTTCGGGTTCATTGTATCCACCTGACCTTCTTATTGAAACACAGAAATTGTATCGGAATTAAATAGAAAAGGCACAATGCCGACTTAAGTTCCAGAAAACTGACTCTTCTTACTGTCTATGTTTTGACCCATTCCCGTGACAGTAGTCATAGATTCCGATGCTTCACTTCAGGTTTGCTGTATCCCTTTGACCCTCTTATTGACGATGATACACAGAAATTGCATCGGAATTAAATACAAAAGGCACAATGCCGACTAAAGTACAAGAGGACTGACTCTTATTACTGTCTATGTTTGAACCATTTCTGTGACGCTAGTTATAGATTCCGATGCTTCACTTCAGGTTCACTGTATCCCTCTGACCTTCTTATTGACGATGATACACAGAAATTGCATCGGAATTAAATACAAAAAGCACAATGCTGACTTAAGTACAAGGAAACTAACTCTTCTTACTGACTATGTTTTGAACCTTTCCTCTGAGACCAGTTTCAGATTCCGATGCTTCACTTCCGGTTTACTGTATCGCTTGGACCTTCTTATTGACGATGAAACACAGAAACTGCAACGGAATTAAATACAAAAGGCACAATGCCGACTTAAGTACAAGAAGACTGACTCTTCTTACTGACTATGATTTGAACATTTCGTGTGAGGCCAGTTTTAGATTCTGAAGCTTCACTATGTGTTTTCTGAATCCCTTGGACCTTCTTATTGACGTTGAAACACAGAAATTGCATCGGAATTAAATACAAAAGGCACAACGCCGACTTCTTACTGTTTATGTTTTTAACCATTCCTGTGAAACTAGTTATAGATTCCGATGCTTCACTTCAGGTTTACTGTATCCCTCTGACCTTCTTAATGACGATGAAACACAGAAATTGCATCGGAATTAACTCCAAAGGCACAATGCCGACTTAAGTACAAGAAAACTTACTCTTCTTACTGTCTATGATTTGAACCATTCCTGTGACACTAGTTATAGATTCCGATGCTTCACTTCAGGTTCACTGTATCCCTTATTCCTTCTTATTGCCGATGAAACACAGAAATTTCATCGGAATTAAATACAAAAGGCACAATGCCGACTTCAGTGCAAGAAAACTGACACCTCTTACTGTCTATGTTTTGAACCATTCCTGTGACACTAGTTATAGATTCCGATGCTTCACTTCAGGTTTACTGTATGCCTCTGACCTTCTTATTGATGATGAAACACAGAAATTGCATCGGAATTAAATACAAAAGGCACAATGCCGACTTAAGTACAAGAAAACTGACTCTTCTTACTGTCTATGATTTGAACCATTCCTGTGACACTAGTTATAGATTCCGATGCTTCACTTCAGGTTCACTGTATCCCTTATTCCTTCTTATTGCCGATGAAACACAGAAATTTCATCGGAATTAAATACAAAAGGCACAATGCCGACTTCAGTACAAGAAGACTGACTCCTCTTACTGACTATCTTTTGAACATTTCCTGTGAGACCAGTTTTAGATTCCGATGCATCACTATATGTTTACTGTATCCCTTAGACCTTCTTATTGACGATTAAACACAGAAATTGCATTGGAATTAAATACAAAATGCACAATGCCGACTTATGTACAAGAAGACTGACACTTCTTACTGACTATGCTTTGAACATTTCCTGTTTGACCAGTTTTAGATTCCGATGCTTCACTATATGTTTACTGTATCCCTCGGACCTTCTTATTTACGATGAAACAAAGATATTGCATCAGAATGAATTACAAAAGGCACAATGCTGACTTAAGTACAAGAAGACTGACTCTTCCTACTGACTATGATTTCAACATTTCCTGTGCGACCAGTTTTAGATTCCGATGCTTCACTATATGTTTACTGTATCCCTTGGACCTTCATATTGACGATGAAACACAGAAATTGCATCGGAATTAATTAGAAAAGGCACAATGCAGACTTAAGTACAAGAAAACTGACTCTTCTTACTGTGTATGCTTTGAACCAATCCTGTGACACTAGTTATAGATTCCGATGCTCCAGTTTCGGTAAACTGTATCTCTCTGACCTTCTTATTGACGATGAAACACAGAAATTGCATCGGAATTAAATACAAAAGGCACAATGCCGACTCAAGTACAAGAAGACTGGCCCTTCTTACTGTCTATGTTTTGAAACTTTCCTGTGAGACTGGTTTTAGATTCCGATGCATCACTTCAGGTTCACTGTATCTCTCTGATCTTCTTATTGACGACGAAACACAGAATTTGCATCATAATTAAATAGAAAAGGCACAATGCCGACTTAAGTACGATAAAACTGACTTCTTACTGTCAATGTTTTGAACCATTCCTGTGACACTAGTTACACATTCCGATGCTTCACCTCAGGTTTACCGTATCGCTCTGACCTTCTTATTTACGATGAAACACAGATATTGCATCGGAATTAAATACAAAAGGCACAATGCCGAATTAAGTACATGAAAACTGACTCTTCTTACTGTCTATGTTTTGAGCCATTCCTGTGACACCAGTTAAAGATTCCGATGCTTCACTTCAGGTTTACTGTATCCCTCTGACCTTCTTATTGACGTTGAAACACAGAAATTGCATCGAAATTAATTACAAAAGGCATAATGCCGAATTGAGTTCAAGAAGACTGGCTCTTCTTACTGTCTATGGTTTGAACCTTTCCTGTGAGACCGGTTTTAGATTCCGATGCTTCACTTCAGGTTTACTGTATCCCTTGGACCTTCTTATTGACGGTGAAAAACAGAAATTGCATCGGAATAAAAGAGATAAGGCACAATGTCGACTTAAGTACAAGAAAACTGACTCTTCTTACTGTCTTTGTTTGAACCATTCCTGTGACACTAGTTATAGATTCCGATGCTTCACTCCAGATTTACTGTATCCCTCTGACCTTCTTATTGACGATGAAACACAGAAATTGCATCGGAAATAAATACAAAAGTCACAACGCCGACTCAAGTACAAGAAGACTGACTCTTCTTACTGACTATCTTTTGAACATTTCCTGTGAGACCAGTTTTTGATTCCGATGCATCGCTATATGTTTACTGTATCCCTTGGACCTTCTTATTGACGATTAAACACAGAAATTGCATCGGAATTAAATATAAAATGCACAATGCCGCGTTAAGTACAAGAAGACTGACACTTCTCACTGACTATGCTTTGAACTTATCCTGTTTGACCAGTTTTAGATTCCGGTGCTTCACTATATGTTTACTGTATCCCTCGGACCTTCTTATTGACGATGAAACACAGAAATTGCATCAGAATGAATTAGAAAAGGCACAATGCAGACATAAGTACAAGAAAACTGACTCTTCTTACTATGTATGTTTTGAACCATTCCTGTGACACTAGTTATAGATTCCGATGCTCCAGTTTCGGTACACTGTATCTCTCTGATCTTCTTATTGACGATGAAACACAGAAATTGCATCGGAATTAAATACAAAAGGCACAATGCCGACTGAAGTACAAGAAGACTGGCTCTTCTTACTGCCTATGTTTCGAAACTTTCCAGTGAGACTGGTTTTAGATTCCGATGCATTACTTCAGGTTTACTGTATCCCTCTGACCTTCTTATTGACGACGAAACACAGATTTTGCATCATAATTAAATAGAAAAGGCATAATGCCGACTTAAGTACGAGAAATTGACTCTTCTTACTGACAATGTTTTGAACCATTCCTGTGACACTAGTTACACATTCCGATGCTTCACTTCGGGTTTACTGTATCGCTCTGACCTTCTTATTTACGATGAAACACAGATATTGCATCGGAATTAAATACAAAAGGCACAATGCCGAATTAAGTACATGAAAACTGACTCTTCTTACTGTCTATGTTTTGAGCCATTCCTGTGACACCAGTTAAAGATTCCGATGCTTCACTTCAGGTTTACTGTATCCCTCTGACCTTCTTATTGACGATGAAACACAGAAATTGCTTCGGAAATAAATACAAAAGGCACAATGCCTACTCAAGTACAAGAAGACTGGCTCTTCTTACTGTCTATGCTTTGCACCATTCCTGTGACACTAGTTATAGACTCCGATGCTTCACTTCAGGGTTACTGTATCACTCTGACCTTCTTATTGACGATGAAACACAGAAATTGTGTCGAAATTAAATACAAACAGCACAATGCCGACCTAAGTACAAGAGAACTGACTCTCCCTACTGTCTATGTTTTGAACCATTCCTGTGACACCAGTTATAGAATCCGATGCTTCACTTCGGGTTCACTGTATCCCACTGACCTTCTTATTGACGATGAAACACAGAAATGGCATCGGAATTAAATACAAACGTCACAATGCCGACCCAAGTACAAGAAGACTTGCTCTTCTTACTGTCTATGCTTTGAACCATTCCTGTGACACTAGTCATAGATTCCGATGCTTCACGTCAGGATTACTGTATCCCTCTGACCTTCATATTGATGATGAAACACAGAAATTGCATCAGAAATAAATACAAAAGGCACAACGCCGATTTAAGTACAAGAAGACTGACTCTTCTTACTGACTATCTTTTGAACATCTCCTGTGAGACCAGTTTTAGATTCCGATGCATCACTATATGTTTACTGTATCCCTTAGACCTTCTTATTGACGATTAAAGACAGAAATTGCATCGGAATTAAATACAAAATGCACAATGCCGACTTAAGTACAAGAAGACTGACACTTCTTACTGACTATGTTTTGAACATTTCCTCTTTGACCAGTTTTAGATTCCGATGCTTCACTATATGTTTACTGTATCCCTTGGACCTTCGTATTGACGATGAAACACAGAAATTGCATCAGAATTAAATAGAAAATGCATAATGCCGACTTAAGTACAAGAAAACTGACTCTTCTTACTGTCTATGTATTGAAGCATTCCAGTGACACTAGTTTTAGATTCCGATGCTTCACTTCAGGTTTACTGTATCCCTCTGACCTTCTAATTTACGATGAAACCCAGAAATTGCATCGGAATTAAATACAAAAGCACAATGCCGACTTAAGTACAAGAAGACTGGCTCTTCTTACTGTCTATGTTTTGACCCATTCCCGTGACACTAGTAATAGATTCCGATGCTTCACTTCGAATTTACCGTGTCCCTCAGACCTTCTTATTGACGATGAAACACAGAAATTGTATCGGAATTAAATAGAAAAGGCACAATGCCGACTTAAGTTCAAGAAAACTGACTCTTCTTACTGTCTATGTTTTGACCCATTCCCGTGACACTAGTCATAGATTCCGATGCTTCACTTCAGGTTTACTGTATCCCTTTGACCCTCTTATTGACGATGAAACACAGAAATTGCATCGGAATTAAATACAAAAGGCACAATGCCGACTAAAGTACAAGAAGACTGACTCTTATTACTGTCTATGTTTTGAACCAATCCTGTGACGCTAGTTATAGATTCCGATGCTTCACTTCAGGTTCACTGTATCCCTCTGACCTTCTTATTGACGATGAAACACAGAAATTGCATCGGAATTAAATACAAAAGGCACAACGCCGACTGCTTACTGTTTAAGTTTTTAACCATTCCTGTGACACTAGTTATAGATTCCGATGCTTCACTTCAGGTTTACTGTATCCCTCTGACCTTCTTAATGACGATGAAACACAGAAATTGCATCGGAATTAATTCCAAAGGCACAATGCCGACTTAAGTACAAGAAAACTGACTCTTCTTACTGTCTATGATTTGAACCATTCCTGTGACACTAGTTATAGATTCCGATGCTTCACTTCAGGTTCACTGTATCCCTCATTCCTTCTTATTGCCGATGAAACACAGAAATTTCATCGGAATTAAATACAAAAGGCACAATGCCGACTTCAGTGGAAGAAAACTGACACCTCTTACTGTCTATGTTTTGAACCATTCCTGTGACACTAGTTATAGATTGCGATGCTTCACTTCAGGTTTACTGTATGCCTCTGACCTTCTTATTGATGATGAAACACAGAAATTTCATCGGAATTAAATACAAAAGGCACAATGCCGACTTCAGTACAAGAAGACTGACTCCTCTTACTGACTATCTTTTGAACATTTCCTGTGAGACCAGTTTTAGATTCCGATGCATCACTATATGTTTACTGTATCCCTTAGACCTTCTTATTGACGATTAAACACAGAAATTGCATCGGAATTAAATACAAAATGCACAATGCCGACTTATGTACAAGAAGACTGACACTTCTTACTGACTATGCTTTGAACATTTCCTGTTTGACCAGTTTTAGATTCCGATGCTTCACTATATGTTTACTGTATCCCTCGGACCTTCTTATTTACGATGAAACAAAGAAATTGCATCAGAATTAAATACAAAAGGCACAATGCTGACTTAATTACAAGAAGACTGACTCTTCCTACTGACTATGATTTCAACATTTCCTGTGCGACCAGTTTTAGATTCCGATGCTTCACTATATGTTTACTGTATCCCTTGGACCTTCTTATTGACGATGAAACACAGAAATTGCATCGGAATTAATTAGAAAAGGCACAATGCAGACTTAAGTACAAGAAAACTGACTCTTCTTACTGTGTATGTTTTGAACCAATCCTGTGACACTAGTTATAGATTCCGATGCTCCAGGTTCGGTAAACTGTATCTCTCTGACCTTCTTATTGACGATGAAACACAGAAATTGCATCGGAATTAAATACAAAAGGCACAATGCCGACTCAAGTACAAGAAGACTGGCTCTTCTTACTGTCAAAGTTTTGAAACTTTCCTGTGAGACTGGTTTTAGATTCCGATGCATCACTTCAGGTTTACTGTTTCCCTCTGACCTTCTTATTGACGACGAAACACAGAATTTGCATCATAATTAAATAGAAAAGGCACAATGCCGACTTAAGTACGATAAAACTGACTTCTTACTGTCAATGTTTTGAACCATTCCTGTGACACTAGTTACACATTCCGATGCTTCACTTCAGGTTTACAGTATCGCTCTGACCTTCTTATTTACGATGAAACACAGATATTGCATCGGAATTAAATACAAAAGGCACAATGCCGAATTAAGTACATGAAAACTGACTCTTCTTACTGTCTATGTTTTGAGCCATTCCTGTGACACCAGTTAAAGATTCTGATGCTTCACTTCAGGTTTACTATTTCCCTCTGACCTTCTTATTGACGATGAAACACAGAAATTGCTTCGGAATTAAATACAAAAGGCACTATGCCGACTCAAGTACAAGAAGACTGGCTCTTCTTACTGTCTATGTTTTGCACCATTCCTGTGACACTAGTTATAGACTCCGATGCTTCACTTCAGGGTTACTGTATCCGTCTGACCTTCTTATTGAGGATGAAACACAGAAATTGTGTCGAAATTAAATACAAACAGCACAATGCCGACCTAAGTACAAGAGAACTGACTCTTCCTACTGTCTATGTTTCGAACCATTCCTGTGACACCAGTTATAGAATCCGATGCTTCACTTCGGGTTCACTGTATCCCACTGACCTTCTTACTGACGATGAAACACAGAAATGGCATCGGAATTAAATACAAACGTCACAATGCCGACTCAAGTACAAGAAGACTTGCTCTTCTTACTGTCTATGCTTTGAACCATTCCTGTAACACTAGTCATAGATTTCGATGCTTCACGTCAGGATTACTGTATCCCTCTGACCTTCTTATTGATGATGAAACACAGAAATTGAATCAGAAATAAATACAAAAGGCACAATGCTGACTTAAGTACAAGAAGACTGACTCTTCCTACTGACTGTGATTTCAACGTTTCCTGTGCGACCAGTTTTAGATTCCGATGCTTCACTATATATTTACTGTATCCCTTGGACCTTCTTATTGACGATGAAACACAGAAATTGCATCAGAATTAAATAGAAAATGCATAATGCCGACTTAAGTACAAGAAAACTGACTCTTCTTACTGTCTATGTATTGAAGCATTCCAGTGACACTAGTTTTAGATTCCGATGCTTGACCTCAGGTTTACTGTATCCCTCTGACCTTCTTATTGACGATGAAACCCAGAAATTGCATCGGAATTAAATACAAAAGCACAATGCCGACTTAAGTACAAGACAACTGACTCTTCCTACTGTCTATGTTTTGAACCATTCCTGTGACACTAGTTATAGATTCCGATGCTTTACTTCGGGTTTACTGTATCCTACTGACCTTCTTAATGACGATGAAACACAGAATTTGCTTCGGAATTAAATACAAAAGGCACAATGCCGACTTAAGTACTAGAAATCTGACTCTTCTTACCGTCAATGTTTTTAACCGTTCCTGTGACACTAGTTATCGATTCCGATGCTTCACTTCAGGTTTACTGTATCGCTCTGACCTTCTTATTGACGATGAAACACAGAAATTGCATCGGAATTAAATACAAAAGGCACAATGATGAATTAAGTACAAGAAAACTGACTCTTCTTACTGTCTATGTTTTAAACTATTCCTGTGACACTAGTTATAGATTCCGAAGTTACACTTCAGGTTTATTGTATCCCTCTGACCTTCTTATTGACGATGAAACACAGAAATTGCATCGAAATTAATTACAAAAGGCATAATGCCGAATTGAGTTCAAGAGGACTGGCTCTTCTTACTGTCTATGTTTTGAACCTTTCCTGTGAGACCGGTTTTAGATTCCGATGCTTCACTTCGGGTTTACTGTATCCCTTGGACCTTCTTATTGACGGCGAAACACAGAAATTGCATCGGAATTAAATAAAAAAGGCACAATGATGAATTAAGTACAAGAAAACTGACTCTTCTTACTGTCTATGTTTTAAACTATTCCTGTGACACTAGTTATAGATTCCGAAGCTACACTTCAGGTTTATTGTATCCCTGTGACCTTCTTTTTGACGATGAAACACAGAAATTGCATCGAAATTAATTACAAAAGTCATAATGCCGAATTGAGTTCAAGAGGACTGGCTCTTCTTACTGTCTATGTTTCGAACCTTTCCTGTGAGACCGGTTTTAGATTCCGATGCTTCACTTCGGGTTTACTGTATCCCTTGGACCTTCTTATTGACGGCGAAACACAGAAATTGCATCGGAATTAAAGAGAAAAGGCACAATGTCGACTTAATTACAAGAAAACTGACTCTTCTTACTGTCTTTGTTTGAACCATTCCTGTGACACTAGTTATAGGTTCCGATGCTTCACTTCAGGTTTACTGTATCCCTCTGACCTTCTTAATGACGATGAAACACAGAAATTGCATCGGAATTAATTTCAAAGGCACAATGCCGACTTAAGTACAAGAAAACTGACTCTTCTTACTGTGTATGTTTTGAACCATTCCTGTTACACTAGTTATGGATTCCGATGCTTCACTTCAGGTTCACTGTATCCCTTGGTCCTTCTTATTGCCGATGAAACACAGAAATTCCATCGGAATTAAATACAAAAGTCACAATGCCGACTTCAGTACAAGAAAACTGACACCTCTTACTGTCTATGTTTTGAACCATTCCTGTGACACTAGTTATAGATTCCGATGCTTCACTTCAGGTTTACTGTATGCCTCTGACCTTCTTATTGATGATGAAACACAGAATTTGCATCGGAATTGAATACAAAAGGCACAATGCCGACATAAGTACAAGAAAACTGACTCTTCTTACTGCCTATGTTTTGACCCATTCCTGTGCCACTAGTTATAGATCCGATGCATCACTTCAGGTTTACTGTAGATCTCTGACCTTCTTATTGCCGATGAAACACAGAAATTGCATCGGAATTAAATACAAAAGGCACAATGCCGACTTAAGTACAAGAAAACTGACTCTTCTTACTGTCTATGTTTTGAACTATTCCTGTGACACTAGTTATAGATACCGATGCTTCACTTCAGGTTTACTGTATCCCTCTGGCCTTCCTATTGCGATGAAACACAGAAATTGAATCAGAATTAAATAGAAAAGGCACAATGCTGACTTAAGTACAAGTAAACTAACTCTTCTTAATGACTATGTTTTGAACATTTCCTGTGTAACCAGTTTTAGATTCTGATGCTACACTATGTGTTTACTGTATCCCTTGGACCTTCTTATTGACGTTGAAACACAGAAATTGCATCGGAATTAAATACAAAAGGCACAACGCCGACTTAAGTGCAAGAAAACTGACTCTTCTTACTGTCTATGATTTCAACATTTCCTGTGAGACCAGTTTAGTTTCCGATGCTTCACTATATGTTTACTGTATCCCTCTGACCTTCTTATTGACGATGAAACTCAGAAATTGCATCGGAATTAAATACAAAAGGCACAATGCCTACTTAAGTACTAGAAATCTGACTCTTCTTACCGTCAATGTTTTTAACCGTTCCTGTGACACTAGTTATCGATTCCGATGCTTCACTTCAGGTTTACTGTATCGCTCTGACCTTCTTATTGACGATGAAACACAGAAATTGCATCGGAATTAAATACAAAAGGCACAATGATGAATTAAGTACAACAAAACTGACTCTTCTTACTGTCTATGTTTTAAACTATTCCTGTGACACTAGTTATAGATTCCGAAGCTACACTTCAGGTTTATTGTATCCCTCTGACCTTCTTATTGACGATGAAACACAGAAATTGCATCGAAATTAATTACAAAAGGCATAATGCCGAATTGAGTTCAAGAGGACTGGCTCTTCTTACTGTCTATGTTTTGAACCTTTCCTGTGAGACCGGTTTTAGATTCCGATGCTTCACTTCGGGTTTACTGTATCCCTTGGACCTTCTTATTGACGGCGAAACACAGAAATTGCATCGGAATTAAAGAGAAAAGGCACAATGTCGACTTAATTACAAGAAAACTGACTCTTCTTACTGTCTTTGTTTGAACCATTCCTGTGACACTAGTTATAGATTCCGATGCTTCACTTCAGATTTACTGTATCCCTCTGACCTTCTTATTGACGATGAAACACAGAAATTGCATCGGAAAGAAATACCAAAGGCACAACGCCGACTCAAGTACAAGAAGACTGACTCTTCTTACTGACTATCTTTTGAACATTTCCTGTGCGACCAGTTTTAGATTATGATGCATCACTATATGTTTACTGTATCCCTTAGACCTTCATATTGACGATTAAACACAGAAATTGCATCGGAATTAAATACAAAATGCACAATGCCGACATAAGTACAAGAAGACTGACACTTCTTACTGACTATGCTTTGAACATTTCCTGTTTGACCAGTTTTAGATTCTGATGCTTCACTATATCTTTACTGTATCCCTCGGACCTTCTTATTGACGATGAAACACAGAAATTGCATCGGAATTAGTAAGAAAAGGCACAATGCAGACTTAAGTACAAGAAAACTGACTCTTCTTACTGTGTATGTTTTGAACCATTCCTGTGACACTAGTTATAGATTCCGATGCTCCAGTTTCGGTACACTGTATCTCTCTGACCTTCTTATTGACGGTGAAACACAGAAATTGCATCGGAATTAAATACAAAAGGCACAATGCCGACTGAAGTACAAGAAGAGTGGCTCTTCTTACTGTCTATGTTTTGAAACTTTCCTGTGAGACTGGTTTTAGATTCCGATGCATCACTTCAGGTTTACTGTATCCCTCTGACCTTCTTATTGACGACGAAACACAGAATTTGCATAATAATTAAATAGAAAAGGCACAATGCCGACTTAAGTACGAGAAAACTGACTCTTCTTACTGTCTATGTTTTGAACCATTCCTGTGACACTAGTTACACATTCCGATGCTTCACTTCAGGTGTCCTTTTTCATTCTGACCTTCTTATTGACGACGAAACACAGAATTTGCAGCGGAATTAAATACAACAGGCTAAATGCCGACTTAAGTACAAGAAAACTGACTCTTCTTACTGTCTTTGTTTTGAACCATTCCTGTGACACTAGTTATAGACTTCGATGCTACACTTCAGGTTTACTGTATCCCTCTTACCTTCTTATTGACGATGAAACACAGAAATTGCATCGGAATTAAATACAAAGGCACAATGCCGACTTAAGTACAAGAAATCTGACTTCTCTTACTGTCTATGCTTTTGAACAATTCCTGTGACACTAGTTATCGATTCCGAAGTTTCACTTCAGGTTTACTGTATCGCTCTGACCTTCTTATTTACGATGAAACACAGATATTGCATCGCAATTAAATACAAAAGGCACAATGCCGAATTAAGTACATGAAAACTGACTCTTCTTACTGTCTATGTTTTGAGCCATTCCTGTGACACCAGTTAAAGATTCCGATGCTTCACTTCAGGTTTACTGTATCCCTCTGACCTTCTTATTGACGATGAAACACAGAAATTGCATCGGAATTAAATACAAAATGCACAATGCCGACTTAAGTACAAGAAGACTGACACTTCTTACTGACTATGCTTTGAACATTTCCTGTTTGACCAGTTTTAGATTCTGATGCTTCACTATATTTTTACTGTATCCCTCGGACCTTCTTATTGACGATGAAACACAGAAATTGCATCGGAATTAATTAGAAAAGGCACAATGCAGACTTAAGTACAAGAAAACTGACTCTTCTTACTGTGTATGTTTTGAACCATTCCTGTGACACTAGTTATAGATTCCGATGCTCCAGTTTCGGTACACTGTATCTCTCTGACCTTCTTATTGACGATGAAACACAGAAATTGCATCGGAATTAAATACAAAAGGCACAATGCCGACTCAAGTACAAGAAGAGTGGCTCTTCTTACTGTCTATGTTTTGAACCTTTCCTGTGAGACTGGTTTTAGATTCCGATGCATCACTTCAGGTTTACTGTATCCCTCTGACCTTCTTATTGACGACGAAACACAGAATTTGCATCATAATTAAATAGAAAAGGCACAATGCCGACTTAAGTACGAGAAAACTGACTCTTCTTACTGTCTATGTTTTGAACCATTCCTGTGACACTAGTTACACATTCCGATGCTTCACTTCAGGTGTCCTTTTTCCCTCTGACCTTCTTATTGACGACGAAACACAGAATTTGCAGCGGAATTAAATACAACAGGCTAAATGCCGACTTAAGTACAAGAAAACTGACTCTTCTTACTGTCTTTGTTTTGAACCATTCCTGTGACACTAGTTATAGACTTCGATGCTACACTTCAGGTTTACTGTATCCCTCTGACCTTCTTAATGACGATGAAACACAGAAATTGCATCGGAATTAAATACAAAGGCACAATGCCGACTTAAGTACAAGAAATCTGACTCTTCTTACTGTCTATGCTTTTGAACAATTCCTGTGACACTAGTTATCGATTCCGATGTTTCACTTCAGGTTTACTGCATCGCTCTGACCTTCTTATTTACGATGAAACACAGATATTGCATCGCAATTAAATACAAAAGGCACTATGCCGAATTAAGTACATGAAAACTGACACTTCTTACTGTCTATGTTTTGAGCCATTCCTGTGACACCAGTTAAAGATTCCGATGCTTCACTTCAGGTTTACTGTATCCCTCTGACCTTCTTATTGACGATGAAACACAGAAATTGCTTCGGAATTAAATACAAAAGGCACAATGCCGACTCAAGTACAAGAAGACTGGCTCTTCTTACTGTCTATGCTTTGCACCATTCCTGTGACATTAGTTATAGACTCCGATGCTTCACTTCAGGGTTACTGTATCCCTCTGACCTTCTTATTGACGATGAAACACAGAAATTGTGTCGAAATTAAATACAAACAGCACTATGCCGACCTAAGTACAAGAGAACTGACCCTTCCTACTGTCTATGCTTTGAACCATTCCTGTGACACTAGTTAAAGAATCCGATGCTTCACTTCGGGTTCACTGTATCCCACTGACCTTCTTATTGACGATGAAACACAGAAATGGCATCGGAATTAAATACAAACGTCACAATGCCGACTCAAGTACAAGAAGACTGGCTCTTCTTACTGTCTATGCTTTGAACCATTCCAGTGACACTAGTCATAGATTCCGATGCTTCACGTCAGGATTACTGTATCCCTCTGACCTTCTTATTGACGATGAAACACAGAAATAGCATCGGAATTAAATACATAGGCACAATGCCGACTCAAGTACAAGAGGACTGGCTCTTCTTACTGTCTATGTTTTGAACCATTCCTGTGACACTAGTTATAGATTCCGGTGCTTCACTTCAGATTTACTGTATCCCTCTGACCTTCTTATTGACGATGAAACACAGAAATTGCATCAGAAATAAATACAAAAGGCACAACGCCGACTTAAGTACAAGAAGACTGACTCTTCTTACTGACTATCTTTTGAACATTTTTTGTAAGACCAGTTTTAGATTCCGATGCATCACTATATGTTTACTGTATCCCTTAGACCTTCTTATTGACGATTAAACACAGAAATTGCATCGGAATTAAATACAAAATGCACAATGCCGACTTAAGTACAAGAAGACTGACACTTCTTACTGACTATGTTATCAACATTTCCTCTTTGACCAGTTTTAGATTCCGAAGCTTCACTATATGTTTACTGTATCCCTCGGACCTTCTTATTGACGATGAAACACAGAAATTGCATCAGAATTAAATACAAAAGGCACAATGCTGACTTAAGTACAAGAAGACTGACTCTTCCTACTGACTATGATTTCAACATTTCCTGTGCGACCAGTTTTAGATTCCGATGCTTCACTATATGTTTACTGTATCCCTTGGACCTTCTTATTGACGATGAGACACAGAAATAGCATCGGAATTAATTAGAAAAGGCACAATGCAGACTTAAGTACAAGAAAACTGACTCTTCTTACTGTGTATGTTTTGAACCATTCCTGTGACACTAGTTATAGATTCCTATGCTCCAGTTTCGGTACACTGTACCTCTCTGACCTTCTTATCGTCGATGAAACACAGAAATTGCATCGGAATTAAATACAAAAGGCACAATGCCGACTCAAGTACAAGAAGACTGGCTCTTCTTACTGTCTATGTTTTGAAACTTTCCTGTGAGACTGGTTTTAGATTCCGATGCATCACTTCAGGTTTACTGTATCCCTCTGACCTTCTTATTGACGACGAAACACAGAATTTGCATCATAATTAAATAGAAAAGGCACAATGCCGACTTAAGTACGAGAAAACTGACTCTTCTTACTGTCTATGTTTTGAACCATTCCTGTGACACTAGTTACACATTCCGATGCTTCACTTCAGGTGTACTGTTTCCCTCTGACCATCTTATAGACGATGAAATACAGAATTTGCAGCGGAATTAAATACAAAAGGCAAAATGCCGACTTAAGTACAAGAAAACTGACTCTTCTTACTGTCTTTGTTTTGAACCATTCCTGTGACACTAGTTATAGACATCGATGCTACACTTCAGGTTTACTGTATCCCTCTGACCTTCTTGTTGACGATGAAACACAGAAATTGCATCGGAATTAAATACAAAGGCACAATGCCGACTTAAGAACAAAAAATCTCACTCTTCTTACTGTCTATGCTTTTGAACCATTCCTGCGACACTAGTTATCGATTCCGATGCTTCACTTCAGGTTTACTGTATCGCTTTGACCTTCTTATTTACGATGAAACACAGATATTGCATCGGAATTAAATACAAAAGGCACAATGCCGAATTAAGTACATGAAAACTGACTCTCTTACTGTCTATGTTTTGAGCCATTCCTGTGACACCAGTTAAAGATTCCGATGCTTCACTTCAGGTTTACTGTATCCCTCTGACCTTTTTATTGGCGATGAAACACAGAAATTGCATCGGAATTAAATACAAAAGGCACAATGCCGACCCAAGTACAAGAAGTCTGGATCTTCTTACTGTCTATGCTTTGCACCATTCCTGTGACACTAGTTATAGACTCCGATGCTTCACTTCAGGGTTACTGTATCCCTCTGACCTTCTTATTGACGATGAAACACAGAAATTGTGTCGAAATTAAATACAAACAGCACAATGCCGACCTAAGTACAAGAGAACTGACTCTTCCTACTGTCTATGTTTTGAACCATTCCTGTGACACTAGTTATAGAATCCGATGCTTCACTTCGGGTTCACTGTTTCCCACTGACCTTCTTATTGACGATGAAACACAGAAATGGCATCGGAATTAAATACAAAAGGCACAATCCCGACTCAAGTACAAGAAGACTGGCTCTTCTTACTGTCTATGATTTGAACCATTCCTGTGACGCTAGTCATAGATTCCGATGCTTCACGTCAGGATTACTGTATCCCTCTGACCTTCTTATTGACGATGAAACACAGAAATAGCATTGGAATTAAATACATAGGCACAATGCCGACTCAAGTACAAGAGGACTGGCTCTTCTTACTGTCTAGGTTTTGAACCATTCCTGTGACACTAGTTACAGATTACGATGCTTCACTTCAGGTTTACTGTACCCCTCTGACCATCTTATTGACGATGAAACACAGAATTGCATCAGAATTAAATAGAAAAGGCACAATGCCGACTTAAGTACAAGAAAACTGACTCATATTACTGTCTATGTTTTGAACCATTCCTGTGACACTAGTTACACATTCCGATGCTTCACTTAAGGGTTTACTGTATCGCTCTGACCTTCTTATTGACGATGAAACACAGAAACTGCAGCGAAATTCAATACAAAAGGCAAAATGCCGACTTAAGAACAAGAAAACTGACTCTTCTTACTGTCTTTGTTTTTAACCACTCCTGTGACACTAGTTGTAGCTTTCGATGCTTCACTTCAGGTATACTGTATCCCTCTGACCTTCTTATTGACGAGGAAACACAGAAATTGCATCGGAATTAAATACAAAAGGCACAATGCCGACCTAAGTACAAGAAATCTGACTCTTCTTACTGTCTATGCTTTTGAACCATTCCTGTGACACTAGTTACCGATTACGATGCATCACTTGAGGTTTACTGTATCGCTCTGACCTTCTTATTGACGATGAAACTCAGAAATTGCATCGGAATTAAATACAAAAGGCTCATTGCCGAATTAAGTACAAGAAAACTGACTCTTCTTACTGTCTATGCTTTAAACCATTCCTGTGACACTAGTTATAGATTCCGATGCTTCACTTCAAGTTTACTGTATCCCTCTGACCTTCTTATTGACGATGAAACACGGAAATTGAATCGGCATTAAATACAAAAGGCACAATGCCGACTTAAGTACAAGAAGACTGACTCTTCTTCCTGTCTATGTTTTGAACTATTCCTGTGACACTAGTTATAGATTCCGATGCTTCACTTCAGGTTTACTGTATCCCTCTGACCTTCTTATTGACGATGAAACACAGAAATTGCATCGGTACTAAATACAAAAGGCACAATGCCCAATCAAGTGCAAGAATACTGGCTGTTCCTACTGTCTATGTTTTGAACCATTCCTGTGACACTAGTTGTAGATTCCGATGCTTCACTTCATGTTTACTGTATCCCTCTGACCGTCATATTGACAATGAAACGTAGAAAATGCATCGGAATTAATTACATTGGCAAAATGCCGACTCAAGTACAAGAAGACTGACTCTTCTTACTGTCTATGTTTTGAACCATTCCTGTTACACTAGTTATAGATTCCGATGCTTCACTTCAGGTTTACTGTATCCCTCTGACCTTCTTATTGACGATGACACACAGAATTGCATCAGAATTAAATAGAAAAGGCACAATGCCGACTTAAGTACAAGAAAACTGACTCATATTACTGTCTATGTTTTGAAGCATTCCCGTGACACTAGTTATAGATTCCGATGCTTCACTTCGGGTTTACTGTATCCCACTGACCTTCTTATTGACGATGAAACACAGAAATAGCATCGGAATTAAATACATAGGCACAATGCCGACTCAAGTACAAGAGGACTGGCTCTTCTTACTGTCTATGTTTTGAACAATTCCTGTGACACTAGTTATAGATTCCGATGCTTCACATCAGGTTTACTGTATCCCTATGACCTTCTTATTGACGATGAAACACAGAAATTGCATCGGAGTTAAATAGAAAAGGCACAATGCCGACTTAAGTACAAGAAAACTGACTCTTCTTACTGTCTATGTTTTGAACCATTCCTATGACACTAGTTACACATTCCGATGCTTCACTTCAGGTTTACTGTGTCGCTCTGACCTTCTTATTGACGATGAAACACAGAAATTGCAGCGGAATTAAATACAAAAGGCAAAATGCCGACTTAAGTACAAGAAAACTGACTCTTCTTACTGTCTTTGTTTTGAACCACTCCTGTGACACTAGTTACAGCTTTCGATGCTTCATTTCAGGTTTACTGTATCCATCTGACCTTCTTATTGACGATGAAACACAGAAATTGCATCGGAATTAAATACAAAAGGCACAATGCCGACCTAAGTACAAGAAATCTGACTCTTCTTACTGTCTATGCTTTTGAACCATTCCTGTGACACTAGTTACCGATTCCGATTCATCACTTCAGGTTTACTGTATCGCTCTGACTTTCTTATTGACGATGAAACACAGAAATTGCATCGGAATTAAATACAAAAGGCACATTGCCGAATTAAGTACAAGAAAACTAACTCTTCTTACTGTCTATGCTTCGAACCATTCCTGTGATACTAGTTATAGATGCCGATGCTTCACTTCAGGTTTACTGTATCCCTCTGACCTTCTTATTGACGATGAAACACGGAAATTGCATCGGAATTAAATACAAAATGCACCATGCCGACTCAAGTACAAGAAGACTAACTCTTTTTACTGTCTATGTTTTGAACTATTCCTGTGACACTAGTTATAGATTCCGAAGCTTCACTTCAGGTTTACTGTATCCCTCTGACCTTCTTATTGACGATGAAGCACAGAAATTGCATCGGTATTAAATACAAAAGGCACAATGCCGAATCAAGTGCAAAAATACAGGCTCTTTCTACTGTCTATGTTTTGAACCATTCCTGTGACACTAGTTGTAGATTCCGATGCTTCACTTCAGGTTTACTGTATCCCTCTGACCGTCGTATTGACGATGAAACACAGTAATTGCATCGGAATGAATTACATTGGCACAATGCCGACTCAAGTACAAGAAGACTGACTCTTCTTACTGTCTATGTTTTGAACCATTCCTGTGTCACTAGTTATAGATTCCAATGCTTCACTTCAGGTTTACTGTATCGCTCTGACCTTCTTATTGACGATGAAACTCAGAAATTGCATCGGAATTAAATACAAAAGGCTCATTGCCGAATTAAGTACAAGAAAACTGACTCTTCTTACTGTCTATGCTTTGAACCATTCCTGTGACACTAGTTATAGATTCCGATGCTTCACTTCAGGTTTACAGTATCCCACTGACCTTCTTATTTATGATGAAACACAGAAATTGCATCAGAAGTAAATACAAAAGGCACAATGCCGACGTAAGTACAAGAAGACTGGCTCTTCTTACAGTCTATGTTTTGAACCATTCCTGTGACACTAGTTATAGATTCCGATGCTTCACTTCAGGTTTACTGTATCCCTCTGACCTTCTAATTGACGATGAAACATAGAAATTGCATGGGAATTAAATAGAAAAGGCACAATGCCGACTTAAGTACATGAAAACTGATTCTACTTACTATCTATGCTTTGAACCATTCCTGTGACATTAGTTATAGATTCCGATGTTTCAATTCAGGTTTACTGTATCCCTCTGACCTTCTTATTGACGATGAAACACAGATATTGCATCGGAATTAAATACAAAAGGCTCACTGCCGACTTAAGTTCAAGAAAACTGACTCTTCTTACTGTCTATGTTCTAAACCATTCATGTGACACTAGTTATAGATTCCGATGCTTCACTTCAGGTTTACTGTATCCCTCTGACCTTCTTATTGACGATGAAACGCAGACATTGCAGCGGAATTAAATACAAAAGGCAAAATGCCGACTTACGTACAAGAAAACTGACTCTTCTTACTGTCATTGTTGTGAACCATTCCTGTAACAGTAGTTATAGATTTCGATGCTTCACTTCAGGTTTACTGTATCCCTCTGACCTTCTTATTGACGATGAAACACAGAAATTCCATCGGAATAAAATACAAAAGGCACCATGCCAACTTAAGTACAAGAAATCTGACACTTATTACTGTCTTTGTTTTGAACCATTCCTGTGATACTAGTTATAGATTTTGATGCTTCACCTCAGGTTTACTCTATCCCTATGACCTTCTTATTGACGATGAAACACAGAAATTGCATCGGAAGTAAATACAAAAGGCACAATGCCGACTTAAGTGCAAGAAATCTGACTCTTCTTACTGTCTATGTTTTGAACCATTCCTGTGACACTAGTTATCGATTCCGATGCTTCACTTCAGGTTTACTGTATCGCTCTGACCTTCTTATTGACAATGAAACACAGAAATTGCATCGGAATAAAATACAATAGGCACAATGCCGAATTAAGTACAAGAAAACTGACTCTTATTACTGTCTATGCTTTGAACTATTCCTGTGACACTAGTTATAGATTCCGATGCTTCACTTCAGGTTTACTGTATCCCTTGCACCTTCTTATGGACGATGAAACACAGAAATAGCATCGGAATTAAATACATACGCACAACGCCGACTCATTTACAAGAAGACTGGCTCTTCTTACTGTCTATGTTTTGAACAATTCCTGTGACACTAGTTATAGATTCCGATGCTTCACTGTAGGTTTACTGTCTCCCTCTGACCTTCGTATTGAAGATGAAACACAGAAATTGCATCGGAGTTAAATAGAAAAGGCACAATGCCGACTTGCGTACAAGGAAACTGACTTTTCTTACTGTCTATGCTTTTGACCCATACCCGTGACACTAGTTATAGATTACGATGCTTCACTTCAGGTTTACTGCATCCCTCTGACCTTCTTATTGACGATGAAACACAGAAATTCCATCGGAATAAAATACAAAAGGCACCATGCCAACTTAAGTACAAGAAATCTGACACTTATTACTGTCTTTGCTTTGAACCATTCCTGTGATACTAGTTATAGATTTTGATGCTTCACCTCAGGTTTACTGTATCCCTATGACCTTCTTATTGACGATGAAACACAGAAATTGCATCGGAAGTAAATACAAAATTCACAATGCCGACTTAAGTGCAAGAAATCTGACTCTTCTTACTGTCTATGTTTTGAACCATTCCTGTGACACTAGTTATCGATTCCGATGCTTCACTTCAGGTTTACTGTATCGCTCTGACCTTCTTATTGACAATGAAACACAGAAATTGCATCGGAATAAAATACAATAGGCACAATGCCGAATTAAGTACAAGAAAACTGACTCTTATTACTGTCTATGTTTTGAACTATTCCTGTGACACTAGTTATAGATTCCGATGCTTTACTTCAGGTTTACTGTATCCCTTGCACCTTCTTATGGACGATGAAACACAGAAATAGCATCGGAATTAAATACATACGCACAACGCCGACTCAATTACAAGAAGACTGGCTCTTCTTACTGTCTATGTTTTGAACAATTCCTGTGACACTAGTTATAGATTCCGATGCTTCACTGTAGGTTTACTGTCTCCCTCTGACCTTCGTATTGAAGATGAAACACAGAAATTGCATCGGAGTTAAATAGAAAAGGCACAATGCCGACTTGCGTACAAGGAAACTGACTTTTCTTACTCTCTATGCTTTTGACCCATACCCGTGACACTAGTTATAGATTACGATGCTTCACTTCAGGTTTACTGCATCCCTCTGACCTTCTTATTGACGATGAAACACAGAAATTGTATCTGAATTAAATACAAAAGGCAAAATGCCGACTTACGTACAAGAAAACTGACTCTTCTTACTGTCATTGTTTTGAACCATTCCTGTAACACTAGTTATAGATTTCGATGCTTCACTTCAGGTTTACTGTATCCCTCTGACCTTCTTATTGACGATGTAACATAGAAATAGCATGGGAATTAAATAGAAAAGGCACAATGCCGACTTAAGTACAAGAAAACTGACTCTTCTTATTGTCTATGTTCTAAACCATTCATGTGACACTAGTTATAGATTCCGATGCTTCACATCAGGTTCACTGTATCCCTGTGACCTTCGTATTGACGATGAAACTCAGAAATTGCTTCGAAACTAAATAGAAAAGGCACAATGCCGACGTAAGTACAAGAAAACTGACTCTTCTTACTGTCTATGTTATGAACCATTCCTGTGACACTAGTTACACATTCCGATGCTTCACTTCAGGTTTACTGTATCCCTCTGACCTTCTTATTGACGATGAAACACAGACATTGCAGCGGAATTAAATACAAAAGGCAAAATGCCGACTTACGTACAAGAAAACTGACTCTTCTTACTGTCATTGTTTTGAACCATTCCTGTAACACTAGTTATAGATTTCGATGCTTCACTTCAGGTTTACTGTATCCCTCTGACCTTCGTATTGACGATGAAACACAGAAATTCCATCGGAATTAAATACAACAGGCACAATGACAACTTAAGTACAAGAAATCTGACACTTCTTACTGTCTATGTTTTGGACCATTCCTGTGACACTAGTTATCGATTCCGATGCTTCACTTCAGGTTTACTGTATCGCTCTGACCTTCTTATTGACGATGAAACACAGAAATTGCATCGGAATTAAATTCAAAAGGCACAATGCCGAATTAAGTACAAGAAAACGTCTCTTCTTACTGTCTATATTTGAACCATTCCTGTGACACTAGTTATAGATTCCGATGCTTCACTTCAGGTTTACTGTATACCTCTGACCTTATTATTGACGATGAGAAGCAGAAATTGCATCGGAATTAAATACAAAAGCACAATGCCGACTTAAGTACAAGAAGACTGACTCTTCTTACGGTCTATGTTTTGAACTATTCCTGTGACACTAGTTATAGATTCCGATGCTTCACTTCAGGTTTACTGTATCCCTCTGACCTTCTTATTGACGGTGAAACACAGAAATTGCGTCGGTATTAAATACCAAAGGCACAATGCCGAATCAAGTGCAAGAATACTGGCTCTTCCTACTGTCTATGTTTTGAACCATTCCTGTGACACTAGTTGTAGATTCCGATGCTTCACTTCAGGTTTACTGTGTCGCTCTGACCTTCCTATTGACGATGAAACACAGAAATTGCATCGGAATTAAATAGAAGAGGCACAATGCCGACTTAAGTACAAGAAAACTGACTCTTCTTACTGTCTATGTTTTGAACCATTCCTATGACACTAGTTACACATTCCGATGCTTCACTTCAGGTTTACTGTGTCGCTCTGACCTTCTTATTGACGATGAAACAAAGCAATTGCAGCGGAATTAAATACAAAAGGCAAAATGCCGACTTAAGTACAAGAAAACTGACTCTTCTTACTGTCTTTGTTTTGAACCACTCCTGTGACACTAGTTATAGCTTTCGATGCTTCACTTCAGTTTAACTGTATGCCTCTGACCTTCTTATTGACGATGAAACACAGAAATTGCATCGGAATTAAATACAAAAGGCACAATGCCGACCTAAGTACAAGAAATCTGACTCTTCTTACTGTCTATGCTTTTGAACCATTCCTGTGACACTAGTTACCGATTCCGATTCATCACTTCAGGTTTACTGTATCGCTCTGACTTTCTTATTGACGATGAAACACAGAAATTGCATCGGAATTAAATACAAAAGGCACATTGCCGAATTAAGTACAAGAAAACTGACTCTTCTTACTGTCTACGCTTCGAACCATTCCTGTGATACTAGTTATAGATTCCTATGCTTCACTTCAGGTTTACTGTATCCCTCTGACCTTCTTATTGACGATGAAACACGGAAATTGCATCGGAATTAAATACAAAATGCACAATGCCGACTGAAGTACAAGAAGACTGACTCTTTTTACTGTCTGTGTTTTGAACTATTCCTGTGACACTAGTTATAGATTCCGAAGCTTCACTTCAGGTTTACTGTATCCCTTTGACCTTCTTATTGACGATGAAACACAGAAATTGCATCGGTATTAAATACAAAAGTCACAATGCCGAATCAAGTGCAAGAATAATGGCTCTTCCTACTGTCCATGTTTTGAACCATTCCTGTGACACTAGTTGTAGATTCCGATGCTTCACTTCAGGTTTACTGTATCCCTCTGACCGTCTTATTGACGATGAAACACAGAAATTGCATCGGAATGAATTACATTGGCACAATGCCGACTCAAGTACAAGAAGACTGACTCTTCTTACTGTCCATGTTTTGAACCATTCCTGTGTCATTAGTTATAGATTCCAATGCTTCACTTCAGATTTACTGTATCGCTCTGACCTTCTTATTGACGATGAAACTCAGAAATTGCATCGGAATTAAATACAAAATGCACATTGCCGAATTAAGTACAAGAAAACTGACTCTTCTTACTGTCTATGCTTTAAACCGTTCCTGTGACACTAGTTATAGATTCCGATGCTTCACTTCAGGTTTACAGTATCCCACTGACCTTCTTATTGATGATGAAACACAGAAATTGCATCAGAATTAAATACAAAAGGCACAATGCCGACATAAGTACAAGAAGACTGGCTCTTCTTACGGTCTATGTTTTGAACCATTCCTGTGACACTACTTATAGATTCCGATGCTTCACTTCAGTTTTACTGTATCCCTCTGACCTTCTAATTGACGATGAAACATAGAAATTGCATGGGAATTAAATACTAAAGGCTCATTGCCGACTTAAGTTCAAGAAAATTGACTCTTATTACTGTTTATGTTCTAAACCATTCATGTGACACTAGTTATAGATTCCGATGCTTCACTTCAGGTTTACTGTATCCCTCTGACCTTCTTATTGACGATGAAACACAGACAATGCAGCGGAATTAAATACAAAAGGCAAAATGCCGACTTACGTACAAGAAAACTGACTCTTCTTACTGTCATTGTTTTGAACAATTCCTGTAACACTAGTTATAGATTTCGATGCTTCACTTCAGGTTTACTGTATCCCTCTGACCTTCTTATTGACGATGAAACACAGAAATTCCATCGGAATAAAATACAAAAGGCACCATGCCAACTTAAGTACAAGAAATCTGACACTTATTACTGTCTTTGTTTTGAACCATTCCTGTGATACTAGTTATAGATTTTGATGCTTCACTTCAGGTTTACTGTATCCCTATGACCTTCTTATTGACGATGAAACACAGAAATTGCATCGGAATTAAATACAAAAGGCACAATGCCGACTTAAGTGCAAGAAATCTGACTCTTCTTACTGTCTATGTTTTGAACCATTCCTGTGACACTAGTTATCGATTCCGATGCTTCACTACAGGTTTACTGTATCGCTCTGACCTTCTTATTGGCAATGAAACACAGAAATTGCATCGGAATTAAATACAAAAGGCACAATGCCGAATTAAGTACAAGAAAACTGACTCTTATTACTGTCTATGCTTTGAACAATTCCTGTGACACTAGTTATAGATTCCGATGCTTCACTTCAGGTTTACTGTATCCCTTGCACCTTCTTATGGACGATGAAACACAGAAATTGCAGCGGAATTAAATACATACGCACAACGCCGACTCAATTACAAGAAGACTGGCTCTTCTTACTGTCTATGTTTTGAACAATTCCTGTGACACTAGTTATAGATTCCGATGCTTCACTGTAGGTTTACTGTCTCCCTCTGACCTTCTTATTGAAGATGAAACACAGAAATTGTATCGGAATTAAATACAAAAGGCAAAATGCCGACTTACGTACAAGAAAACTGACTCTTCCTACTGTCATTGTTTTGAACCATTCCTGTAACACTAGTTATAGATTTCGATGCTTCACTTAAGGTTTACAGTATCCCTCTGACCTTCTTATTGACGATGAAACATAGAAATTGCATGGGAATTAAATAGAAAAGGCACAATGCCGACTTAAGTGCATGAAAACTGATTCTACTTACTATCTATGCTTTGAACCATTCCTGTGACACTAGTTATACATTCCGATGCTTCAATTCAGGTTTACTGTATCCCTCTGACCTTCTTATTGACGATGAAACTCAGATTTTGCATCGGAATTAAATACAAAACGCTTACTGCCGACTTAAGTTCAAGAAAACTGACTCTTCTTATTGTCTATGTTCTAAACCATTCATGTGACACTAGTTATAGATTCCGATGCTTCACTTCAGGTTTACTGTATCCCTGTGACCTTCGTATTGACAATGAAACACAGAAATTCCATCGGAATTAAATACAACAGGCACAATGCCAACTTAAGTACAAGAAATATGACACTTCTTACTGTCTATGTTTTGGACCAATCTTGTGACACTAGTTATCGATTCCGATGCTTCACGTCAGGTTTACTGTATCGCTCTGACCTTCTTATTGACGATGAAACACAGAAATTGCATCGGAATTAAATACAAAAGGCACAATGCCGAATTAAGTACAAGAAAACGTCTCTTCTTACTGTCAATGTTTTGAACCATTCCTGTGACACTAGTTACAGATTCCGATGCTTCACTTCAGGTTTACTGTATACCTTTGACCTTATTATTGACGATGAGAAGCAGAAATTGCATCGGAATTAAATACAAAAGCACAATGCCGACTTAAGTACAAGAAGACTGACTCTTTTTACTGTCTATGTTTTGAACTATTCCTGTGACACTAGGTATAGATTCCGATGTTTCACTTCAGGTTTACTGTATCCCTCTGACCTTCTTATTGACGATGAAACACAGAAATAGCATCGGAATTAAATACAAAAGGCACAATGCCGAATCAAGTGCAAGAAGACTGGCTCTTCCCACTGCCTATGTTTTGAACCATTCCTGTGACACTTCCTGTGATGCTTCACTTCAGGTTTACTGTATCCCTCTGACCGTCTTATTGACGATGAAACACAGAAATTGCATCGGAATTAAATACATAGGCACAAAGCCGACTCAAGTCCAAGAAGACTGGCTCTTCTTACTGTCTATTTTTTGAACCATTCCTGTGACACTAGTTTTAGATTCCGATGCTTCACTTCAGGTTTACTGTATCCCTCCGACCTTCTTATAGACGATGAAACACAGAAATTACATCAGAATTGAATAGAAAATGCATATGCCGACTTAAGTACAAGAAAACTGACTCTTCTTACTGTCTATGTTTGAAGCATTCCAGTGACACTAGTTATAGATTCCGATGCTTCACTTCAGGTTTACTGTATTCCTCTGACCTTCTTATTGACGATGAAACACAGAAATTGCATCGGAAATAAATACAAATGCACAATGCCCACTTAAGTACAAGACAACTGACTCTTCCTACTGTCTATGTTTTGAACCATTCCTGTGAAACTAGTTATAGATTCCGATGCTTCACTTCGGGTTTACTTTATCCCACTGACCTTCTTATTGACGATGAAACACAGAATTTGCATCGGAATTAAATACAAAAGGCACAATGCCGACTCAAGTACAAGGAGACTGGCTCTTCTTACTGCCTATGCTTTGAACCATTCCTGTGACACTAGTTACACATTCCGATGCTTCACTTCAGGATTACTGTATCCCTCTGACCTTCTTATTGACGATGAAACACAGAAATAGCATCGGAATTAAATACATAGGCACAATGCCGACTTAAGTACAAGAAGACTGGCTCTTCTTACGGTCTATGTTTTGAACCATTCCTGTGACACTAGTTATAGATTCCGATGCTTCACTTCGGGTTTACCGTTTCCCTCTGACCTTCTTATTGACGATGAAACACAGAAATTGCATCGGAATTAAATACAAAAGGCACAATGCTGACTTAAGTACAAGAAAACTAACTCTTCTTATTGTCTATGTTTTGAACCTTTCCTGTGAGACCAGTTTCAGATTCCGATGCTTCACTTCCGGTTTACTGTATCCCTTGGACCATCTTATTGACGATGAAACACAGAAATTGCAACGGAATTAAATACAAAAGGCACAATGCCGACTTAAGTACAAGAAGACTGACTCTTCTTACTGACTATGTTTTGAACATTTCCTGTGAGACCAGTTTTAGTTTCTGATGCTTCACTATGTGTTTTCTGTATCGCTTCGACCTTCTTATTGACGATGAAACACAGAAATTGCATCGGAATTAAATACAAAAGGCACAACGCCGACTTAAGTACAAGAAAACTGACTCCTCTTACTGTCTATGTTTTGAACCATTCCTGTGACACTAGTTATAGATTCCGATGCTTCACTTCAGGTTTACTGTATCCCTCTTACCTTCTTATTGACGATGAAATACAGAAATTGCATCGGAATTAATTCCAAAGGCACAATGCCGACTTAAGTACAAGAAAACTGACTCTTCTTACTGTCTATGATTTAAACCACTCCTGTGACACTAGTTATCGATTCCGATGCTTCACTTCAGGTTTACTGTATAGCTCGGACCTTCTTATTGACAATGAAACACCGAAATTGCATCGGAATTAAATACAAAAGGCACAATGCCGAGTTAAGTACAAGAAAGCTGACTCTTATTACTGTCTATGTTTGAACTATTCCTGTGACACTAGTTATAGATTCCGATGCTTCACTGTAGGTTTACTGTATCCCTCTGACCTTCTTATTGAAGATGAAACTCAGAAATTGCAACGGAATTAAATAGAAAAGGCACAATGCCGACTTAAGTACAAGAAAACTGACTCTTCTTACTGTCTATGATTTTGACCCATACCCGTGACACTAGTTATAGATTACGATGCTTCACTTCAGGTTTACTGTATCTCTCTGACCTTCTTGTTGACGATGAAACACAGAAATTGCATCGGAATTAAATATAAAAGCACAATGCCGACTTAAGTACTAGAAAACTCACTCTTCTTACTGTATATGTTTTGTACCATTCCTGTGACACTAGTTATAGATTCCGATGCTTCACTTCAGGTTTACTGTATCCCTCTGACCTTCTTATTGACGATGAAACACAGAAATTGCATCGGAATTAAATACAAAAGGCACAATGCCGTCTTAAGTACAAGAAAACTGACTCCTCTTACCGTCTATGTTTTGAACCATTCCTGTGACACTAGTTATAGATTCCGATGCTTCACTTCAGGCTCACTGTATCCCTCTGACCTTCTTATTGACGATGAAACATAGATATTGCATCGGAATTAAATACAAAAATGCACAATGCTGACTTAAGTACAACAAAAATGACTCTTCTTACTGTCTATGTTTTGAACCTTTCCTGTGAGACCAGTTTCAGATTCCTAAGCTTCACTTCCGGTTTACTGTATCCCTTGGACCATCTTATTGACGATGAAACACAGAAATTGTATCGGAATTAAATACAAAAGGCACAACGCCGACTTAAATACAAGAAGACTGACTCTTCTTACTGACCATTTTTTGAACATTTCCTGTGAGACCAGTTTTAGATTCTGATGCTTCACTATGTGTTTTCTGTATCCCTTGGACCTTCTTATTGACGTTGAAACACAGAAATTGCATCGGAATTAAATACAAAAGGCACAACGCCGACTTACGTGCAAGAAAACTGACTCTTCTTACTGTCTATGCTTTGAACCATTCCTGTGACACTAGTTATAGATTCCGATGCTTCACTTCAGGTTCACTGTATCCCTCTGACCTTCTTATTGCCGATGAAACACAGAAATTCCATCGGAATAAATACAAAAGGCACAATGCCGACTTAAGTACAAGAAGACTGACTCTTATTACTGTCTTTGTTTTGAACCATTCCTCTGATACTAGTTATAGATTCCGATGCTTTACTTCAGGTTCACTGTATCACTCTGACTTTCTTATTGACGATGAAATACTGAAATTCCTTCGGAATTAAATACAAACGGCACAATGCCGACTTAAGTACAAAAAACTGACTCTTCTTACTGTCTATGTTTTGACCCACACCCGTGACACTAGTTATAGATTGCGATGCTTCACTTCAGGTTTACTGTATCCCTCTGACCTTCTTATTGACGATGAAACACAGATATTGCTTCGGAATTAAATACAAAAGGCACAATGCCGATATAAGTACAAGAAAACTGACTCCTCCTACCGTCTATGTTTTGAACCATTCCTGTGACACTAGTTATAGATCCGATGCTTCACTTCAGGTTCACTGTATCCCTCTGACCTCCTTATTGACGATGAAACACAGAAATTGCATCGGAATTAAATACAAAAGGCACAATGCCGTCTTAAGTACAAGAAAACTGACTCTTCTTACTGTCTATGCTTTGAACCATTCATGTGACCCTCGTTATAGATTCCGATGCTTAGCTTCAGGTTTACTGTATCCCTCTGACCTTCTTATTGACGATGAAACACAGAAATTGCTTCGGAATTAAATACAAAAGGCACAATGAAGACTTAAGTACAAGAAAACTGACTCTTCTTACTGCCTATGATTTGAACCATTCCTGTGACACTAGTTATAGATTCCGATTCTTCACTTTAGGTTTACTGTTTCCCTCTGAAGTTCTTATTGACGATGAAACACTGAAATTGCATCGGAATTAAATATAAAAGGTACAATGCCGACTTAAGTACAAGAAAACTGACTCTTTTTACTGTCTATGTTTAGAACCATTCCTGTGACACTAGTTATAGATTCCGATGCTTCACTTCAGGTTTACTGTATCCCACTGACCTTCTTATTCACGATGAAACACAGATATTGCATCGGACTTAAATACAAAAGGCACATTGCCGACTTAAGTACAAGAAAACTGACTCTTCTTACTGCCTATGTTTTGAACCATTCCTGTGACACTAGTTATAGATTCCGATTCTTCACTTCAGGTTTACTGTATCCCTCTGACCTTCTTATTGACGATGAAACACAGAAATTGCATCGGAATTAAATACAAAAGGCACAATGCCAACTTAAGTACAAGATAACTGACTCTTCTTACTGTCTGTGGTTTGAACTGTTCCTGTTGCACTAGTTATAGATTCCGATGCTTCACTTCAGGTTTACTGTATCCCTCTGACCTTCTTATTGACGATGAAACATAGAAATTGCATCGGAATTAAATTGAAAAGGCACAATGCCGACTTAAGTACAAGAAAACTAACTCTTCTTACAGTCTATGTTTTGAACCATTCCTGTGACACTACTTATAGATTCCGAAGCTTCACTTCAGGTTTACTATATCCCTCTGACCTACTTATTGACGATGAAACACCGAAATTGCATCGGAATTAAATACAAAAGGCACATTGCCGAATTAAGTACAAGAAAACTGACTCTTCTTACTGCCTATGTTTTGAACCATTCCTGTGACACTAGTTATAGATTCCGATGCTTCACTTCAGGTTTACTGTATCCCACTGACCTTCTTATTCACGATGAAACACAGATATTGCATCGGACTTAAATACAAAAGGCACATTGCCGACTTAAGTACAAGAAAACTGACTCTTCTTACTGCCTATGTTTTGAACCATTCCTGTGACACTAGTTATAGATTCCGATGCTCCACTTCAGGTTTACTGTATCCCACTGACCTTCTTATTCACGATGAAACACAGATATTGCATCGGACTTAAATACAAAAGGCACAATGCCAACTCAAGTACAAGAAAACTGGCTCTTCTTACTGTCTATGTTTTGAACCATTCCTGTGACACTAGTTATAGATTCCGATGCTTCACTTCAGGTTTACTGTATCCCTCTGTCCTTCTTATTGACGATGAAACACAGAAATAGCATCGGAATTAAATACAAAAGGCACAATGCCGACTTAAGAACAAGAAAACTGACTCTTCTTACTGTCTATGTTTAGAACCATTCCTGTGACACTAGTTATAGATTCCGATGCTTTTCTTCAGGTTTACTGTATCCCTCTGACCTTCTTATTGACGATGAAACACAGAAATTGCATCGGAATTAAATACAAAGGGCACAATGCCGACTTAAGTACAAGAAAACTGACTCTTCTTACTGTCTATTTTAGAACCATTCCTGTGACACTAGTTATAGATTCCGATGCTTCACTTCAGGTTTACTGTATCCCTCTGTCCTTCTTATTGACGATGAAACACAGAAATAGCATCGGAATTAAATACAAAAGGCACAATGCCGTCTTAAGTACAAGAAAACTGACTCTTCTTACTGTCTATGCTTTGAACCATTCATGTGACCCTCGTTATAGATTCCGATGCTTAGCTTCAGGTTTACTGTATCCCTCTGACCTTCTTATTGACGATGAAACACAGAAATTGCTTCGGAATTAAATACAAAAGGCACAATGAAGACTTAAGTACAAGAAAACTGACTCTTCTTACTGCCTATGATTTGAACCATTCCTGTGACACTAGTTATAGATTCCGATGCTTCACTTCAGGTTTACTGTTTCCCTCTGAAGTTCTTATTGACGATGAAACACAGAAATTGCATCGGAATTAAATATAAAAGGTACAATGCCGACTTAAGTACAAGAAAACTGACTCTTCTTACTGTCTATGTTTAGAACCATTCCTGTGACACTAGTTATAGATTCCGATGCTTCACTTCAGGTTTACTGTATCCCTCTGACCTTCTTATTGACGAATAAACACAGAAATTGCATCGGAATTAAATACAAAAGGCACAATGCCGACTTAAGTACAAGATAACTGACTCTTCTTACTGTCTGTGGTTTGAACTATTCCTGTAGCACTAGTTATAGATTCCGATGCTTCACTTCAGGTTTACTGTATCCCTCTGACCTTCTTATTGACGATGAAACATAGAAATTGCATCGGAATTAAATTGAAAAGGCACAATGCCGACTTAAGTACAAGAAAACTAACTCTTCTTACAGTCTATGTTTTGAACCATTCCTGTGACACTACTTATAGATTCCAATGCTTCACTTCAGGTTTACTATATTCCTCTGACCTTCTTATTGACGATGAAACACCGAAATTGCATCGGAATTAAATACAAAAGGCACATTGCCGAATTAAGTACAAGAAAACTGACTCTTCTTACTGCCTATGTTTTGAAACATTCCTGTGACACTAGTTATAGATTCCGATGCTTCACTTCAGGTTTACTGTATCCCTCTGACCTTCTTATTCACGATGAAACACAGAAATTGCATCGGAATTGAATAGAAAAGGCACTATGCCGATTAAGTACATGAAAACTGATTCTTCTTACTATCTATGTTTGAACCATTCCTGTGACACTAGTAATAGATTCCGATGCTTCACTTCAGGTTTATTGTATCCCTCTGACCTTCTTATTGACGATGAAACACAGATATTGCATCGGACTTAAATACAAAAGGCACATTGCCGACTTAAGTACAAGAAAACTGACTCTTCTTACTGCCTATGTTTTGAACCATTCCTGTGACACTAGTTATAGATTCCGATGCTCCACTTCAGGTTTACTGTATCCCACTGACCTTCTTATTCACGATGAAACACAGATATTGCATCGAACTTAAATACAAAACGCACAATGCCAACTCAAGTACAAGAAGACTGGCTCTTCTTACTGTCTATGTTTTGAACCATTATTGTGACACTAGTTATAGATTCCGATGCTTCACTTCAGGTTTACTGTATCCCTCTGTCCTTCTTATTGACGATGAAACACAGAAATAGCATCGGAATTAAATACAAAAGGCACAATGCCGACTTAAGAACAAGAAAACTGACTCTTCTTACTGTCTATGATTTGAAAAATTCCTGTGACACTAGTTATAGATTCCGATGCTTCACTTAAGGTTTACTGTATCCCTCTGACCATCTTATTGACGATGAAACTCAGAGATTGCATCCGAATTATTACAAAAGGCACAATGCCGATATAAGAACAAGAAAACTGACTCCTCTTACCGTCTATGTTTTGAACCATTCCTGTGACACTAGTTATAGATCCGATGCTTCACTTCAGGTTTACAGTACCCCTCTGACCTTCTTATTGACGATGAAACACAGAAATTGCATCGGAATAAAATACAAAAGGCACAATGCCGACGTAAGTACAAGAAGACTAACTCTTCTTACTGTCTATGTTTTGAACCATTCCTGTGGCACTAGTTATAGATTCCGATGCTTCACTTCAGGTTTACTGTATCCCTCTGACCTTCTTATTGACGATGAAACACAGATATTGCGTCGGAATTAAATACAAAAGGCAAATGCCGACTTAAGTACAAGAAAATTGACTCTTCTCACTGTCTATGTTTTGAACCATACCTTTGACACTAGTTATAGATTCCGATGCTTCACTTCAGGTTTACTGTATCCCTCTGACCTTCTTATTGACAAAGAAACACAGATCTTGCATTGGAATTAAATACAAAACGCACAATACCGACTTAAATACAAGAAAACTGACTCTTCTTACTGTCTATGTTTTGAACCATTCCTGTGACACTAGTTATAGATTCCGATGCTTCACTTCAGGTTTACTGTATCCCACAGACCTTCTTATTGACGATGAACCACAGAAATTGTATCGAAATTAAATACAAAAGGCACAATGCTGACTTAACTACAAGAAAACTGACTCTTCTCACTGTCTATGTTTTGAACCATACATGTGACACTAGTTATAGATTCCGATGCTTCACTTCAGAGTATCCCTCTGACCTTCTTATTGACGATGAAACACAGAAATTGGATCGGAATTAAATAAAAAAGGCACAATGCCGTCTTAAGTACAAGAAAACCGACTCTTCTTACTGTCTATGCTTTGAACCTTTCCTGTGACACTAGTTATAGATTCCAATGCTTCACTTCAGGTTTACTGTATCCCTCTGACCTTCCTATTGACGATGAAACACAGAAATTGCATCGGAATTAAATACAAAAGGCACATGGCCGACTTAAGTACAAGAAAACTGACTCTTCTTACTGCCTATGCTTTGAACCATTCCTGTGACACTAGTTATCGATTCTGATGCTTCACTTCAGGTTTACTGTAACCCTCTGACCTCCTTATTGGCGATGAAACACAGTAATTGCATCGGAATTAAATACAAAATGCACAATGCCGTCTTAAGTACATGAAAACTGACTCTTCTTACTGTCTATGCTTTGAACCATTCATGTGACCCTCGTTATAGATTCCGATGCTTCGCTTCAGGTTTACTGTATCCCTCTGACCTTCTTATTGACGATGAAACACAGAAATTGCTTCGGAATTAAATACAAAAGGCACAATGAAGACTTAAGTACAAGAAAACTGACTCTTCTTACTGTCTATGATTTGAACCATTCCTGTGACACTAGTTATAGATTCCGATGCTTCAATTCAGGTTTAGTGTTTCCGTCTGAAGATCTTATTGACGATGAAACACAGAAATTGCATCGGAATTAAATATGAAAGGCACAATGCCGAGTTAAGGACAAGAAAACTGACTCTTCTTACTGTCTATGTTTAGAACCATTCCTGTGACACTAGTTATAGATTCCGATGCTTTTCTTCAGGTTTACTGTATCCCTCTGACCTTCTTATTGACGATGAAACACAGAAATTGCATCGGAATTAAATACAAAGGGCACAATGCCGACTTAAGTACAAGAAAACTGACTCTTCTTACTGTCTATTTTAGAACCATTCCTGTGACACTAGTTATAGATTCCGATGCTTCACTTCAGGGTTACTGTATCCCTCTGTCCTTCTTATTGACGATGAAATACAGAAATAGCATCGGAATTAAATACAAAAGGCACAATGCCGACTTAAGTACAAGAAAACTGACTCTTCTTACTGTCTATGTTTTGAACCATTCCTGTGACACTAGTTATAGATTCCGATGCTTCACTTGAGGTTTACTGTATCCCTCTGACCTTCTTATTGACGATGAAACACAGCGATTGCATCCGAATAAATACAAAAGGTACAATGCCGACTTAAGTACAAGAAAAACTGACTCTTCTTACTGTCTATGTTTTGAACCATTCATGTGACACTCGTTATAGATTACGATGCTTTACTTCAGGTTTACTGTATCCCTCTGACCTTCTTATTGACGATGAAACACAGAAATAGCATCGGAATTAAATACAAAAGGCACAATGCCGACTTAAGTACAAGATAACTGTCTCTTTTTACTGTCTATGGTTTTGAACCATTCCTGTGACACTAGTTATTGATTCCGATGCTTCACTTCAGGTTAACTGTATCCCTCTGACCTTCTTATTGACAATGAAACATAGAAAATTGCATCGGAATTAAATTGAAAAGGCACAATGCCGACTTAAGTAAAAGAAAAACTAACTCTTCTAACTCTCTATGTTTGAACCATTCCTGTTACACTAGTTATAGATTCCGATGCTTCACTTTAGGTTTACTGTATCCCTCTGACGTTCTTATTGACGATGAAACACAGATATTGCATCGGAATTAAATACAAAAGGCACAATGCCGACTTAAGTACAAGAAAAACTGACTCTTCTTATTGTCTATGTTTTGAACCATTCCTGTGACACTAGTTATTGATTCCGATGCTTCACTTCAGGTTTACTGTATCCCTCTGACCTTCTTATTGACGATGAAACATAGAAATTGCATCGGAATTAAATAGAAAAGGTACAATGCCGTCTTAAGTACAAGAAAACTAACTCTTCTAACTGTCTATGTTTGAACCATTTCTGTTACACTAGTTATAGATTCCGATGCTTCGCTTCAGGTTTACTGTATCCCCTGACCTTCTTATTGACGATGAAACACAGATATTGCATCGGAATTGAATAGCAAAGGCACAATGCCGATTAAGTACATTAAAACTGATTTTTCTTACTATCTATGTTTGAACCATTCCTGTGACACTAGCTATAGATTCCGATGCTTCATTCAGGTTTACAGTATCCCTCTGACCTTCTTATTGACAATGAAAGACAGAAATTCCATCGGAATTAAATACAAAAGGCACAATGCCGTCTTAAGTACGAGAAAACTGACTCCTCTTACTGTCTATGCTTTGAACCATTCATGTGACCCTCGTTATAGATTCCGATGCTTCGCTTCAGGTTTACTGTATCCCTCTGACCTTCTTATTGACGATGAAACACCGAAATTGCTTCGGAATTAAATACAAAAGGCACAATGAAGACTTAAGAACAAGAAAAACTGACTCTTCTTACTGTCTATGATTTGAACCGTTCCTGTGACACTAGTTATAGATTCCGATGCTTCACTCCAGGTTTACTGTTTCCCTCTGAAATTCTTATTGACGATGAAACACAGAAATTGCATCGGAATTAAATATAAAAGGCACAATGCCGACTTAAGAACAAGAAAACTGACTCTTCTTACTGTCTATGCTTAGAACCATTCCTGTGACACTAGTTATAGATTCCGATGCTTCACTTCAGGTTTACTGTATCCCTCTGACCTTCATATTGACGATGAAACACAGAAATTGCATCGGAATTGAATAGAAAAGGCACAATGCCGATTAAGTACGTGAATAACTGATTCTTCTTACTATCTATGTTTGAACCATTCCTGTGACACTAGTTATAGAATCCGATGCTTCACTTCAGGTTTACTGTATCCCTCTGACCTTCTTATTGACGATGAAACACAGATATTGCATCGGAATTAAATACAAAATGCACAATGCCGATATATGAACAAGAAAACTGACTCCTCTTACCGTCTATGTTTAGAACCATTCCTGTGACACTAGTTATAGATCCGATGCTTCACTTCAGGTTCACTGTATCCCTCTGACCTTCTTATTGACGATGAAACACAGAAATTGCATCGGAATAAAATACAAAAGGCACAATGCCGACGTAAGTACAAGAAGACTGACTATTCTTACTCTCTATGTTTTGAACCATTCCTGTGACACTAATTATAGATTCCGATGCTTCACTTCAGGTTTTCTGTATCCCTCTGACCTTCTTATTGACGATGGAACACAGATATTGCATCGGAATTAAATACAAAAGGCAAATGCCGACTTAAGTACAAGAACATTGACTCTTCTCACTGTCTATGTTTTGAACCATACCTGTGACACTAGTTATAGATTCCGATGCTTCACTTCAGGTTTACTGTATCCCTCTGACCTTCTTATTGACAAAGAAACACAGATCTTGCATCGGAAATAAATACAAAACGCATAATACCGACTTAAGTACAAGTAAACTGACTCTTCTTATTGTCTATGTTTTGAACCATTCCTGTGACACTAGATATAGATTCCGATGCTTCACTTCAGGTTTACTGTATCCCACAGACCTTCTTATTGACGATGACCCAGAGAAATTGTATCGGAATTAAATACAAAAGGCGCAATGCTGACTTAAGTACAAGAAAACTGACTCTTCTCACTGTCTATGTTTTGAACCATTCATGTGACACTAGTTATAGTTTCCGATGCTTCACTTCAGGTTTACAGTATCCCTCTGACCTTCTTATTGACGATTAAACACAGAAATTGGATCGGAATTAAATAAAAAAGGCACAATGCCGTCTTAAGTACAAGAGAACTGACTGTTCTTACTGTCTATGCTTTGAACCTTTCCTGTGACACTAGTTATAGATTCCAATGCTTCACTTCATGTTTACTGTATCCCTCTGACCTTCTTTTGACGATGAAACACAGAAATTGCATTGGAATTAAATACAAAAGGCACATGGCCGACTAAAGTACAAGAAAACTGACTCTTCTTTCTGCCTATGTTTTGAACCATTCCTGTGACACTAGTTATCGATTCTGATGCTTCACTTCAGGTTTTTTGTAACCCTCTGACCTCCTTATTGACGATGAAACACTGAAATTGCATCGGAATTAAATACAAAAGGCACAATGCCGTCTTAAGTACAAGAAAACTGACTCCTCTTACTGTCTATGCTTTGAACCATTCATGTGACCCTCGTTATAGATTCCGATGCTTCGCTTCAGGTTTACTGTATCCCTCTGACCTTCGTATTGACGATGAAACACAGAAATTGCTTCGGAATTAAATACAAAAGGCACAATGAAGACTTAAGTACAAGAAAACTGACTCTTCTTACTGTCTATGATTTGAACCATTCAAGTGACACTAGTTATAGATTCCGATGCTTCACTTCAGGTTTACTGTTTCCCTCTGAAGTTCTTATTGACGATGAAACACAGAAATTGCATCGGAATTAAATATAAAAGGCACAATGCCGACTTAAGAACAAGAAAACTGACTCTTCTTACTGTCTATGTTTAGAACCATTCCTGTGACACTAGTTATAGATTCCGATGCTTCACTTCATGTTTACTGTATCCCTCTGACCTTCATATTGACGATGAAACACAGAAATTGCATCGGAATTAAATACAAAAGGCACAATGCCGACTAAAGTACAAGAAAACTGACTCTTCTTACTGTCTATTTTTGAACCATTCCTGTGACACTAGTTATAGATTCCGATGCTTCACTTCAGGTTTACTGTTCCCTCTGAAGTTCTTATTGACGATGAAACACAGAAATTGCATCGGAATTAAATACAAAAGGCACAATGCCGACTTAAGTACAAGAAAACTGACTCTTCTTATTGTCTATTTTTGAACCATTCCTGTGACACTAGTTATAGATTCTGATGCTTCACTTCAGGTTTACTGTATCCCTCTGTCTTCTTATTGACGATGAAACACAGAAATAGCATCGGAATTAAATACAAAAGGCACAATGCCGACTTAAGTACAAGATAACTGTCTCTTCTTACTGTCTATGTTTTGAACCATTCCTGTGACACAAGTTATAGATTCCGATGCTTCACTTACGGTTTACTGTATCCCTCTGACATTCTTATTGACGATGAAACACAGCGATTGCACCCGAATTAATACAAAAGGTACAATGCCGACTTAAGTACAAGAAAACTAACTCTTCTAACTGTCTATGTTTGAACCATTCCTGTTATACTAGTTGTAGATTCCGATGCTTCACTTCAGGTTTACTGTATCCCGCTGACCTTCTTATTGACGATGAAACACAGAAATAGCATCGGAATTAAATACAAAAGGCACAATGCCGACTTAAGTAAAAGAAAACTGACTCTACTTACTGCCTATGTTTTGAACCATTCCTGTGGCACTAGTTATCGATTCTGATGCTTCACTTCAGGTTTTTTGTAACCCTCTGACCTCCTTATTGACGATGAAACACAGAAATTGCATCGGAATTAAATACAAAAGGCACAATGCCGTCTGAAGTAAAAGAAAACTGACTCCTCTTACTGTCTATGCTTTGAACCATTCATGTGACCCTCGTTATAGATTCCGATGCTTCGCTTCAGGTTTACCGTATCCCTCTGATCGTCTTATTGACGATGAAACACAGAAATTGCTTCGGAATTAAATACAAAAGGCACAATGAAGACTTAAGTACAAGAAAACTGACTCTTCTTACTGTCTATGATTTGAACCATTCCTGTGACACTAGTTATAGATTCCGATGCTTCACTTCAGGTTTACTGTTCCCTCTGAAGTTCTTATTGACGATGAAACACAGAAATTGCATCGGAATTAAATATAAAAGGCACAATGCCGACTTAAGAACAAGAAAACTGACTCTTCTTACTGTCTATGTTTAGAACCATTCCTGTGACACTAGTTATAGATTCCGATGCTTCACTTAAGGTTTACTGTATCCCTCTGACATTCTTATTGACAAGGAAACACAGATCTTGCATCGGAAATAAATACAAAACGCATAATACCGACTTAAGTACAAGTAAACTGACTCTTCTTATTGTCTATGTTTTGAACCATTCCTGTGACACTAGATATAGATTCCGATGCTTCACTTCAGGTTTACTGTATCCCACAGACCTTCTTATTGACGATGACCCAGAGAAATTGTATCGGAATTAAATACAAAAGGCGCAATGCTGACTTAAGTACAAGAAAACTGACTCTTCTCACTGTCTATGTTTTGAACCATTCATGTGACACTAGTTATAGTTTCCGATGCTTCACTTCAGGTTTACAGTATCCCTCTGACCTTCTTATTGACGATTAAACACAGAAATTGGATCGGAATTAAATAAAAAAGGCACAATGCCGTCTTAAGTACAAGAGAACTGACTGTTCTTACTGTCTATGCTTTGAACCTTTCCTGTGACACTAGTTATAGATTCCAATGCTTCACTTCATGTTTACTGTATCCCTCTGACCTTCTTTTGACGATGAAACACAGAAATTGCATTGGAATTAAATACAAAAGGCACATGGCCGACTAAAGTACAAGAAAACTGACTCTTCTTTCTGCCTATGTTTTGAACCATTCCTGTGACACTAGTTATCGATTCTGATGCTTCACTTCAGGTTTTTTGTAACCCTCTGACCTCCTTATTGACGATGAAACACTGAAATTGCATCGGAATTAAATACAAAAGGCACAATGCCGTCTTAAGTACAAGAAAACTGACTCCTCTTACTGTCTATGCTTTGAACCATTCATGTGACCCTCGTTATAGATTCCGATGCTTCGCTTCAGGTTTACTGTATCCCTCTGACCTTCGTATTGACGATGAAACACAGAAATTGCTTCGGAATTAAATACAAAAGGCACAATGAAGACTTAAGTACAAGAAAACTGACTCTTCTTACTGTCTATGATTTGAACCATTCAAGTGACACTAGTTATAGATTCCGATGCTTCACTTCAGTTTTACTGTTTCCCTCTGAAGTTCTTATTGACGATGAAACACAGAAATTGCATCGGAATTAAATATAAAAGGCACAATGCCGACTTAAGAACAAGAAAACTGACTCTTCTTACTGTCTATGTTTAGAACCATTCCTGTGACACTAGTTATAGATTCCGATGCTTCACTTCATGTTTACTGTATCCCTCTGACCTTCATATTGACGATGAAACACAGAAATTGCATCGGAATTAAATACAAAAGGCACAATGCCGACTAAAGTACAAGAAAACTGACTCTTCTTACTGTCTATTTTTGAACCATTCCTGTGACACTAGTTATAGATTCCGATGCTTCACTTCAGGTTTACTGTTCCCTCTGAAGTTCTTATTGACGATGAAACACAGAAATTGCATCGGAATTAAATACAAAAGGCACAATGCCGACTTAAGTACAAGAAAACTGACTCTTCTTATTGTCTATTTTTGAACCATTCCTGTGACACTAGTTATAGATTCTGATGCTTCACTTCAGGTTTACTGTATCCCTCTGTCTTCTTATTGACGATGAAACACAGAAATAGCATCGGAATTAAATACAAAAGGCACAATGCCGACTTAAGTACAAAATAACTGTCTCTTCTTACTGTCTATGTTTTGAACCATTCCTGTGACACAAGTTATAGATTCCGATGCTTCACTTACGGTTTACTGTATCCCTCTGACATTCTTATTGACGATGAAACACAGCGATTGCACCCGAATTAATACAAAAGGTACAATGCCGACTTAAGTACAAGAAAACTAACTCTTCTAACTGTCTATGTTTGAACCATTCCTGTTATACTAGTTGTAGATTCCGATGCTTCACTTCAGGTTTACTGTATCCCGCTGACCTTCTTATTGACGATGAAACACAGAAATAGCATCGGAATTAAATACAAAAGGCACAATGCCGACTTAAGTAAAAGAAAACTGACTCTACTTACTGCCTATGTTTTGAACCATTCCTGTGGCACTAGTTATCGATTCTGATGCTTCACTTCAGGTTTTTTGTAACCCTCTGACCTCCTTATTGACGATGAAACACAGAAATTGCATCGGAATTAAATACAAAAGGCACAATGCCGTCTGAAGTAAAAGAAAACTGACTCCTCTTACTGTCTATGCTTTGAACCATTCATGTGACCCTCGTTATAGATTCCGATGCTTCGCTTCAGGTTTACCGTATCCCTCTGATCGTCTTATTGACGATGAAACACAGAAATTGCTTCGGAATTAAATACAAAAGGCACAATGAAGACTTAAGTACAAGAAAACTGACTCTTCTTACTGTCTATGATTTGAACCATTCCTGTGACACTAGTTATAGATTCCGATGCTTCACTTCAGGTTTACTGTTCCCTCTGAAGTTCTTATTGACGATGAAACACAGAAATTGCATCGGAATTAAATATAAAAGGCACAATGCCGACTTAAGAACAAGAAAACTGACTCTTCTTACTGTCTATGTTTAGAACCATTCCTGTGACACTAGTTATAGATTCCGATGCTTCACTTAAGGTTTACTGTATCCCTCTGACATTCTTATTGACAAAGAAACACAGATCTTGCATCGGAAATAAATACAAAACGCATAATACCGACTTAAGTACAAGTAAACTGACTCTTCTTATTGTCTATGTTTTGAACCATTCCTGTGACACTAGATATAGATTCCGATGCTTCACTTCAGGTTTACTGTATCCCACAGACCTTCTTATTGACGATGACCCAGAGAAATTGTATCGGAATTAAATACAAAAGGCGCAATGCTGACTTAAGTACAAGAAAACTGACTCTTCTCACTGTCTATGTTTTGAACCATTCATGTGACACTAGTTATAGTTTCCGATGCTTCACTTCAGGTTTACAGTATCCCTCTGACCTTCTTATTGACGATTAAACACAGAAATTGGATCGGAATTAAATAAAAAAGGCACAATGCCGTCTTAAGTACAAGAGAACTGACTGTTCTTACTGTCTATGCTTTGAACCTTTCCTGTGACACTAGTTATAGATTCCAATGCTTCACTTCATGTTTACTGTATCCCTCTGACCTTCTTTTGACGATGAAACACAGAAATTGCATTGGAATTAAATACAAAAGGCACATGGCCGACTAAAGTACAAGAAAACTGACTCTTCTTTCTGCCTATGTTTTGAACCATTCCTGTGACACTAGTTATCGATTCTGATGCTTCACTTCAGGTTTTTTGTAACCCTCTGACCTCCTTATTGACGATGAAACACTGAAATTGCATCGGAATTAAATACAAAAGGCACAATGCCGTCTTAAGTACAAGAAAACTGACTCCTCTTACTGTCTATGCTTTGAACCATTCATGTGACCCTCGTTATAGATTCCGATGCTTCGCTTCAGGTTTACTGTATCCCTCTGACCTTCGTATTGACGATGAAACACAGAAATTGCTTCGGAATTAAATACAAAAGGCACAATGAAGACTTAAGTACAAGAAAACTGACTCTTCTTACTGTCTATGATTTGAACCATTCAAGTGACACTAGTTATAGATTCCGATGCTTCACTTCAGTTTTACTGTTTCCCTCTGAAGTTCTTATTGACGATGAAACACAGAAATTGCATCGGAATTAAATATAAAAGGCACAATGCCGACTTAAGAACAAGAAAACTGACTCTTCTTACTGTCTATGTTTAGAACCATTCCTGTGACACTAGTTATAGATTCCGATGCTTCACTTCATGTTTACTGTATCCCTCTGACCTTCATATTGACGATGAAACACAGAAATTGCATCGGAATTAAATACAAAAGGCACAATGCCGACTAAAGTACAAGAAAACTGACTCTTCTTACTGTCTATTTTTGAACCATTCCTGTGACACTAGTTATAGATTCCGATGCTTCACTTCAGGTTTACTGTTCCCTCTGAAGTTCTTATTGACGATGAAACACAGAAATTGCATCGGAATTAAATACAAAAGGCACAATGCCGACTTAAGTACAAGAAAACTGACTCTTCTTATTGTCTATTTTTGAACCATTCCTGTGACACTAGTTATAGATTCTGATGCTTCACTTCAGGTTTACTGTATCCCTCTGTCTTCTTATTGACGATGAAACACAGAAATAGCATCGGAATTAAATACAAAAGGCACAATGCCGACTTAAGTACAAAATAACTGTCTCTTCTTACTGTCTATGTTTTGAACCATTCCTGTGACACAAGTTATAGATTCCGATGCTTCACTTACGGTTTACTGTATCCCTCTGACATTCTTATTGACGATGAAACACAGCGATTGCACCCGAATTAATACAAAAGGTACAATGCCGACTTAAGTACAAGAAAACTAACTCTTCTAACTGTCTATGTTTGAACCATTCCTGTTATACTAGTTGTAGATTCCGATGCTTCACTTCAGGTTTACTGTATCCCGCTGACCTTCTTATTGACGATGAAACACAGAAATAGCATCGGAATTAAATACAAAAGGCACAATGCCGACTTAAGTAAAAGAAAACTGACTCTACTTACTGCCTATGTTTTGAACCATTCCTGTGGCACTAGTTATCGATTCTGATGCTTCACTTCAGGTTTTTTGTAACCCTCTGACCTCCTTATTGACGATGAAACACAGAAATTGCATCGGAATTAAATACAAAAGGCACAATGCCGTCTGAAGTAAAAGAAAACTGACTCCTCTTACTGTCTATGCTTTGAACCATTCATGTGACCCTCGTTATAGATTCCGATGCTTCGCTTCAGGTTTACCGTATCCCTCTGATCGTCTTATTGACGATGAAACACAGAAATTGCTTCGGAATTAAATACAAAAGGCACAATGAAGACTTAAGTACAAGAAAACTGACTCTTCTTACTGTCTATGATTTGAACCATTCCTGTGACACTAGTTATAGATTCCGATGCTTCACTTCAGGTTTACTGTTCCCTCTGAAGTTCTTATTGACGATGAAACACAGAAATTGCATCGGAATTAAATATAAAAGGCACAATGCCGACTTAAGAACAAGAAAACTGACTCTTCTTACTGTCTATGTTTAGAACCATTCCTGTGACACTAGTTATAGATTCCGATGCTTCACTTAAGGTTTACTGTATCCCTCTGACATTCTTATTGACGATGAAACACAGAGATTGCACCCGAATTAATACAAAAGGTACAATGCCGACTTAAGTACAAGAAAACTGACTCTTCTTACTGTCTATGTTTTGAACCATTCATGTGACACTCGTTATAGATTACGATGCTTTACTTTAGGTTTACTGTATCCCTCTGACCTTCTTTTTGACGATGAAACACAAAATTTGCTTCGGAATTAAATACAAAAGGCACAATGCCGACATAAGTACAAGATAACTGACTCTTCTTACTGTCTGTGGTTTGAACCATTCCTGTTGCATTAGTTATAGATTCCGATGCTTCACTTCAGGTTTATTGTATGCCTCTGACCTTCTTATTGACGATGGAACATAGAAATTGCATCGGAATTAAATAGAAAAGGCACAATGACGACTTAAGTACAAGAAAACTAACTCTTCTAACTGTCTATGTTTGAACCATTCCTGTTATACTAGTTGTAGATTCCGATGCTTCACTTCAGGTTTACTGTATCCCTCTGACCTTCTTATTGACGATGAAACACAGATATTGCATCGCAATTAAATACAAAAGGCACTATGCCGACTTAAGTATAAGAAAACTAACTATTCTTACTGTCTATGGTTTGAACCATTCCTGTGACACTAGTTATTGATTCCGATGCTTCACTTCAGGTTTACTGTATCCCTCTGACCTTCTTATTGACGATGAAACATAGAAATTGCATCGGAATTAAATTGAAAAGGCACAATGCCGACTTAAGTAAAAGAAAACTAACTCTTCTAACTGTCTATGTTTGAACCATTCCTGTTACACTAGTTATAGATTCCGATGCTTCACTTCAGGTTTACTGTATCCCTCTGACCTTATTATTGACGATGAAACACAGATATTGCATCGGAATTAAATACAAAAGGTACAATGCCGACTTAAGTACAAGAAAACTGACTCTTCTTACTGTCTATGTTTTGAACCATTCCTGTGACACTAGTTATTGATTCCGATGCTTCACTTCAGGTTTACTGTATCCCTCTGACCTTCTTATTGACGATGAAACATAGAAATTGCATCGGAATTAAGTAGAAAAGGCACAATGCCGTCTTAAGTACAAGAAAACTAACTCTTCTAACTGCCTATGTTTGAACCATTCCTGTTACACTAGTTATAGATTCCGATGCTTCACTTCAGGTTTACTGTATCCCCTGACCTTCTTATTGACGATGAAACACAGATATTGCATCGGAATTAAATACAAAAGTCACAATGCCGACTTCAGTACAAGAAAACTAACTATTCTTACAGTCTATGTTTTGAACCATTCCTGTGACACTAGTTATAGATTCCGATGCTTCACTTCAGGTTTACTGTATCCCACAGACCTTCTTATTGACGATGACCCCGAGAAATTGTATCGGAATTAAATACAAAAGGCGCAATGCTGACTTAAGTACAAGAAAACTGACTCTTCTCACTGTCTATGTTTTGAACCATTCATGTGACACTAGTTATAGATTCCGATGCTTCACTTCAGGTTTACAGTATCCCTCTGACCTTCTTATTGACGATTAAACACAGAAATTGGATCGGAATTAAATAAAAAAGGCACAATGCCGTCTTAAGTACAAGAGAACTGACTCGTCTTACTGTCTATGCTTTGAACCTTTCCTGTGACACTAGTTATAGATTCCAATGCTTCACTTCATGTTTACTGTATCCCTCTGACCTTCTTATTGACGATGAAACACAGAAATTGCATGGGAATTAAATACAAAAGGCACATGGGCGACTAAAGTACAAGAAAACTGACTCTTCTTACTGCCTATGTTTTGAACCATTCCTGTGACACTAGTTATCGATTCTGATGCTTCACTTCAGGTTTTTTGTAACCCTCTGACCTCCTTATTGACGATGAAACAATGAAATTGCATCGGAATTAAATACAAAAGGCACAATGCCGTCTTAAGTACAAGAAAACTGACTCCTCTTACTGTCTATGCTTTGAACCATTCATGTGACCCTCGCTATGGATTCCGATGCTTCGCTTCAGGTTTACTGTATCCCTCTGACCTTCTTATTGACGTTGAAACACAGAAATTGCTTCGGAATTAAATACAAAAGGCACAATGAAGACTTAAGTACAAGAAAACTGACTCTTCTTACTGTCTATGATTTGAACCATTCCTGTGACACTAGTTATAGTTTCCGATGCTTCACTTCAGGTTTACTGTTTCCCTCTGAAGTTCTTATTGACGATGAAACACAGAAATTGCATCGGAATTAAATATAAAAGGCACAATGCCGACTTAAGAACAAGAAAACTGACTCTTCTTACTGTCTATGTTTAGAACCATTCTGTGACACTAGTTATAGATTCCGATGCTTCACTTCAGGTTTACTGTATCCCTCTGACCTTCATATTGTCGATGAAACACAGAAATTGCATCGGAATTAAATACAAAAGGCACAATGCCGACTTAAGTACAAGAAAACTGACTCTTCTTACTGTCTATTTTTGAACCATTCCTGTGACACTAGTTATAGATTCCAATGCTTCACTTCAGGTTTACTGTATCCCTCTGACCTTCTTATTGACGATGAAACACAGAAATAGCATCGGAATTAAATACAAAAGGCGCAATGCCGTCTTAAGTACAAGAAAACTGACTCCTCTTACTGTCCATGCTTTGAACCATTCATGTGACCCTCGTTATAGATTCCGATGCTTCGCTTGAGGTTTACTGTATCACTCTGACCTTCTTATTGACGATGAAACACAAAAATTGCTTCGGAATTAAATACAAAAGGCACAATGAAGACTTAAGTACAAGAAAACTGACTCTTCTTACTGTCTATGATTTGAACCATTCCTGTGACACTAGTTATAGATTCCGATGCTTCACTTCAGGTTTACTGTTCCCTCTGAAGTTCTTATTGACGATGAAACACAGAAATTGCATAGGAATTAAATACAAAAGGCACAATGCCGACTTAAGTACAAGAAAACTGACTCTTCTTATTGTCTATTTTTGAACCATTCCTGTGACACTAGTTATAGATTCTGATGCTTCACTTTAGGTTTACTGTATCCCTCTGTCTTCTTATTGACGATGAAACACAGAAATAGCATCGGAATTAAATACAAAAGGCACAATGCCGACTTAAGTACAAGAAAACTGACTCTTCTTACTGTCTATGTTTTGAACCATTCCTGTGACACTAGTTATAGATTCCGATGCTTCACTTACGGTTTACTGTATCCCTCTGACATTCTTATTGACGATGAAACACAGAGATTGCACCCGAATTAATACAAAAGGTACAATGCCGACTTAAGTACAAGAAAACTAACTCTTCTAACTGTCTATGTTTGAACCATTCCTGTTATACTAGTTGTAGATTCCGATGCTTCACTTCAGGTTTACTGTATCCCTCTGACCTTCTTATTGACGATGAAAGGCCGAAATTGCATCGGAATTAAATACAAAGGGCACATTGCCGACTTAAGTACAAGAAAACTGACCCTTGTTACTGCCTATGTTTTGAACCATTCCTGTGACACTAGTTATCAATTCTGATGCTTCACTTCAGGTTTACTGTAACCCTCTGACCTCCTTATTGACGATGAAACACAGAAATTGCATCGTAATTAAATACAAAAGGCACAATGCTGTCTTAATTACAAGAATACTGACCCTTCTTACTGTCTACGCTCTGAACCATTCATGTGACCCTCGTTATAGATTCCGATGCTTTACTTCAGGTTTACTGTATCCCTCTGACCTTCTTATTGACGATGAAACACAGAAATTGCTTCGAAATTAAATACAAAACGCACAATGAAGACCTAAGTACAAGAAAACTGACTCTTCTTACTGTCTATGATTTGAGCCATTCCTGTGACACTAGTTATAGATTCCGATGCTTTTCTTCTGGTATACTGTTTCCCTCTGAAGTTCTTATTGACGATGAAACACAGAAATTGCATCGGAATTAAATATAAAAAGCACAATGCCGACTTAAGTACAAGAAAGCTGACTCTTCTTACTGTCTATGTTTAGAACCATTCCTGTGACACTAGTTATAGATTCCGATGCTTCACTTCAGGTTTACTGTATCCCTCTGACCTTCTTATTGACGATGAAACACAGAATTTGCTTCGGAATTAAATACAAAAAGCATAATGCCGACTTAAGTACAAGATAACTGACTCTTCTTACTGTCTGTGGTTTGAACCATTCCTGTTGCACTAGTTATAGATTCCGATGCTTCACTTCAGGTTTACTGTTTGCCTCTGACCTTCGTATTGACGATGGAACATAGAAATTGCATCGGAATTAAATAGAAAAGGCACAATGTCGACTTAAGTACAAGAAAACTAACTCTTCTAACTGTCTATGTTTGAACCATTCCTGTTATACTAGATATAGATTCCGATGCTTCACTTCAGGTCTACTGTATCCCTCTGACCTTCTTATTGACGATGAAACACAGATATTGCATCGGAATTAATTACAAAAGGCACCATGCTGACTTAAGTACAAGAAACCTAACTATACTTATTGTCTATGTTTTGAACCATTCCTGTGACACTAGTTATTGATTCCGATGCTTCACTTCAGGTTTAGTGTATACCTCTGACGTTCTTATTGACGATGAAACATAGAAATTGCATCGGAATTAGAATGAAAAGGCACAATGCCGACTTAAGTACAAGAAAACTAACTCTTCTTACTGTCTATGTTTGAACCATTCCTGTTACACTAGTTATAGATTCTGATGCTTCACTTTAGGTTTACTGTATCCCTCTGACCTTCTTATTGACGATGAAACACAGATAATGCATCGGAATTAAATCCAAAAGGCACAATGCCGTCTTAAGTACAAGAAAACTGACTCTTCTTACTGTCTATGTTTTGAACCATTCCTGTGACACTAGTTATTGATTCCCATGCTTCACTTCAGGTTTACTGTATCCCTCTGACCTTCTTATTAAAGATGAAACACAGGTATTGCATCGGAATTAAATACAAAAGGCACAATGCCGACTTAAGTACAAGAAAACTGACTCTTGTTACTGTCTATGTTTGAACCATTCCTGTGACACTAGTTATTGATTCCGATGTTTCACTTCAGGTTTACTGTATCCCTCTGACCTTCTTATTTACGATGAATCACAGAAATTGCATCGGAATTAGATGCAAAAGGCACAATGCCGACTTAAGTACAAGAAAACTGACTCTTCTTACCGTCTATGATTTGAACCATTCCTGTGACACTAGGTATAGATTCCGATGCCTCTCTTCAGGTTTACTGTATCCCTCTGACCTTCTTATTGACGATGAATCACAGAAATTGCATCGGAATTAAATACAAAAGGCACAATGCCGACTTAAGTACAAGAAAACTGACTCTTCTTACCGTCTATGATTTGAACCATTCCTGTGACACTAGGTATAGATTCTGATGCTTTACTTCAGGTTTACTGTAACCCTCTGACCTCCTTATTGACGATGAAACACAGAAATTGCATCGGAATTAAATACAAAAGGCACAATGCCGTCTTAATTACAAGAATACTGACCCTTCTTACTGTCTGTGGTTTGAACCATTCCTGTTGCACTAGTTATAGATTCCGATGCTTCACTTCAGGTTTACTGTATGCCTCTGACCTTCTTATTGACGATGGAACATAGAAACTGCATCGGAATTAAATAGAAAAGGCACAATGACGACTTAAGTACAAGAAAACTAACTCTTCTAACTGTCTATGTTTGAACCATTCCTGTTATACTAGATATAGATTCCGATGCTTCACTTCAGGTTTACTGTATCCCTCTGACCTTCTTATTGACGATGAAACACAGATATTGCATCGGAATTAATTACAAAAGGCACTATGCCGACTTACGTACAAGAAACCTAACTATTCTTATTGTCTATGTTTTGAACCATTCCTGTGACACTAGTTATTGATTCCGATGCTTCACTTCAGGTTTAGTGTATCCCTCTGACCTTCTTATTGACGATGAAACATAGAAATTGCATCGGAATTAGATTGAAAAGGCACAATGCCGACTTAAGTACAAGACAACTAACTCTTCTTACTGTCTATGTTTGAACCATTCCTGTTACACTAGTTATAGATTCCGATGCTTCACTTTAGGTTTACTGTATCCCTCTGACCTTCTTATTGACGATGAAACACAGATAATGCATCGGAATTAAATCCGAAAGGCACAATGCCGTCTTAAGTACAAGAAAACTGACTCTTCTTACTGTCTATGATTTGAACCATTCCTGTGACACTAGTTATTGATTCCGATGCTTCACTTCAGGTTTACTGTATCCCTCTGACCTTCTTATTGACGATGAAACATAGAAATAGCATCGGAATTAAATAGAAAAGCACAATGTTGTCTTAAGTACAAGAAAACTAACTATTCTAACTGTCTATGTTTGAACCATTCCTGTTACACTAGTTATAGATTCCGATGCTTCACTTCAGGTTTAGTGTATCCCCCTGACCTTCTTATTCACGATGAAACACAGATATTGCATCGGAATTAAATACAAAAGGCACTATGCCGACTTAAGTACAAGAAAACTGAATATTCTTACAGTCTATGTTTTGAACTATCCTTGTGACACTAGTTATAGATTCCAATGCTTAACTTCATGTTTACTGTTTCCCACTGACCTTCTTATTGACGATAAAAAAACAGAAATTGCATCGGAATTAAATACAAAATGCACAAAGCCGACTTAAGTACAAGAAAACTGACTCTACTTACAGTCTATGTTTTGAACCATTCCTGTGACACTACTTATAGATTCCGATGCTTCACTTCAGGTTTACTGTATCCCTCTGACCTTCTTATTGACGATGAAACACAGAAATTGCTTCGGAATTAAATACAAAAGGCACAATGAAGACTTAAGTACAAGAAAACTGACTCTTCTTACTGTCTTTGATTTGAACCATTCCTGTGACACTAGTTATAGATTCCGATGCTTCACTTCAGGTTTACTGTTCCCTCTCAAGTTCTTATTGACGATGAAACACAGAAATTGCATCGGAATTAAATATAAAAGGCACAATGCCGACTTAAGAACAAGAAAACTGACTCTTCTTACTGTCTATGTTTAGAACCATTCCTGTGACACTAGTTATAGATTACGATGCTTCACTTAAGGTTTACTGTATCCCTCTGACATTCTTATTGACGATGAAACACAGAGATTGCACCCGAATTAATACAAAAGGTACAATGCCGACTTAAGTACAAGAAAACTGACTCTTCTTACTGTCTATGTTTTGAACCATTCATGTGACACTCGTTATAGATTACGATGCTTTACTTTAGGTTTACTGTATCCCTCTGACCTTCTTTTTGACGATGAAACACAGAATTTGCTTCGGAATTAAATACAAAAGGCACAATGCCGACTTAAGTACAAGATAACTGACTCTTCTTACTGTCTGTGGTTTGAACCATTCCTGTTGCATTAATTATAGATTCCGATGCTTCACTTCAGGTTTATTGTATGCCTCTGACCTTCTTATTGACGATGGAACATAGAAATTGCAACGGAATTAAATAGAAAAGGCACAATGACGACTTCAGTACAAGAAAACTAACTCTTCTAACTGTCTATGTTTGAACCATTCCTGTTATACTAGTTGTAGATTCCGATGCTTCACTTCAGGTTTACTGTATCCCTCTGACCTTCTTATTGACGATGAAACACAGATATTGCATCGCAATTAAATACAAAAGGCACTATGCCGACTTAAGTATAAGAAAACTAACTATTCTTACTGTCTATGGTTTGAACCATTCCTGTGACACTAGTTATTGATTCCGATGCTTCACTTCAGGTTTACTGTATCCCTCCGACCTTCTTATTGACGATGAAACATAGAAATTGCATCGGAATTAAATTGAAAAGGCACAATGCCGACTTAAGTAAAAGAAAACTAACTCTTCTTACTGTCTATGTTTGAACCATTCCTGTTACACTAGTTATAGATTCCGATGCTTCACTTCAGGTTTACTGTATCCCTCTGACCTTCTTATTGACGATGAAACACAGATATTGCATCGGAATTAAATACAAAAGGCACAATGCCGACTTAAGTACAAGAAAACTGACTCTTCTTACTGTCTATGTTTTGAACCATTCCTGTGACACTAGTTATTGATTCCGATGCTTCACTTCAGGTTTACTGTATCCCTCTGACCTTCTTATTGACGATGAAACATAGAAATTGCATCGGAATTAAATAGAAAAGGCACAATGCCGTCTTAAGTACAAGAAAATTAACTCTTCTAACTGCCTATGTTTGAACCATTCCTGTTACACTAGTTATAGATTCCGATGCTTCACTTCAGGTTTACTGTATCCCCTGACCTTCTTATTGACGATGAAACACAGATATTGCATCGGAATTAAATACAAAAGTCACAATGCCGACTTAAGTACAAGAAAACTGAGTATTCTTACAGTCTATGTTTTGAACCATTCCTGTGACACTAGTTATAGATTCCAATGCTTAACTTCAGGATTACTGTATCCCACTGACCTTCGTGTTGACGATGAAACACAGAAATTGCAGTCGGAATTAAATACAAAATGCACAATGCCGACTTAAGTACAAGAAAACTGACTCTTCTTACAGTCTATGTTTTGAACCATTCCTGTGACACTACTTATAGATTCCGATTCTTCACTTCAGGTTTACTGTATCCCTCTGACCTTCTTATTGACGATGAAACACAGATATTGCATCGGAATTAAATACAAAAGGCACAATGCCGACTTAAGTACAAGAAAACTGACCCTTGTTACTGTCTACGTTTGAACCATTCCTGTGACACTATTTATTGATTCCGATGTTTCACTTCAGGTTTACTGTATCCCTCTGACCTTCTTATTGACGATGAATCACAGAAATTGCATCGGAATTAAATACAAAAGGCACAATGCTGACTTAAGTACAAGAAAACTGACTCTTCTTACCGTCTATGATTTGTACCATTCCTGTGACACTAGGTATAGATTCCGATGCCTCACTTCAGGTTTACTGTATCCCTCTGACCGTCTTATTGACAATGAAACACATAAATTGCTTCGGAATTAAATACAAAAGGCACAATGCCGACATAAGTACAAGAAAACTGACTCTTCTTACTGTCTATGTTTTGAACCATTCCTGTGACACTAGTTATAGATTCCAATGTTTCACTTCAGGTTTACTGTATCCCTCTGACCTTCTTATTCACGATGAAAGACCGAAATTGCATCGGAATTAAATACAAAAGGCACATTGCCGACTTAAGTACAAGAAAACTGACTCTTCTTACTGCCTATGTTTTGAACCGTTCCTGTGACACTAGTTATCAATTCTGATGCTTCACTTCAGGTTTACTGTAACCCTCTGACCTCCTTATTGACGATGAAACACAGAAATTGCATCGGAATTAAATACAAAAGGCACAATGCTGTCTTAATTACAAGAATACTGACCCTTCTTACTTTCTACGCTCTGAACCATTCATGTGACCCTCGTTATAGATTCCGATGCTTTACTTCAGGTTTACTGTATCCCTCTGACCTTCTTATTGACGATGAAACACAGAAATTGCTTCGAAATTAAATACAAAACGCACAATGAAGACCTAAGTACAAGAAAACTGACTCTTCTTACTGTCTATGATTTGAGCCATTCCTGTGACACTAGTTATAGATTCCGATGCTTTTCTTCAGGTGTACTGTTTCCCTCTGAAGTTCTTATTGACGATGAAACACAGAAATTGCATCGGAATTAAATATAAAAAGCACAATGCCGACATAAGTACAAGAAAGCTGACTCTTCTTACTGTCTATGTTTAGAACCATTCCTGTGACACTAGTTATAGATTCCGATGCTTCACTTCAGGTTTACTGTATCCCTCTGCCGTTCTTATTGACGATGAAACACAGAAATAGCATCGGAATTAAATACAAAAGGCTCAATGCCGACTTAAGTACAAGAAAACCGACTCTTCTTACTGTCTATGATTTGAACCATTCCTGTGACACTAGTTATAGATTCCGATCCTTCACTTAAGGTTTACAGAATCCCTCTGACCTTCTTATTGACGACGAAACACAGAGATTGCATCCGAATTAATACAGACGGTACAATGCCGACGTAAGTACAAGAAAACTGACTCTTCTTACTGTCTATGTTTTGAACCACTCATGTGACACTCGTTATAGATTACGATGCTTTACTTCAGGTTTACTGTATCCCTCTGACCTTCTTATTGACGATGAAACACAGAATTTGCTTCGGAATTAAATACAAAAAGCGTAATGCCGACTTAAGTACAAGATAACTGACTCTTCTTACTGTTTGTGGTTTGAACCATTCCTGTTGCACTAGTTATAGATTCCGATGCTTCACTTCAGGTTTACTGTATGCCTCTGACCTTCTTATTGACGATGGAACATAGAAATTGCATCGGAATTAAATAGAAAAGGCACAATGTCGACTTAAGTACAAGAAAACTAACTCTTCTAACTGTCTATGTTTGAACCATTCCTGTTATACTAGATATAGATTCCGATGCTTCACTTCAGGTTCACTGTATCCCTCTGACCTTCTTATTGACGATGAAACACAGATATTGCATCGGAACTAATTACAAAAGGCACTATGCTGACTTAAGTACAAGAAACCTAACTATTCTTATTGTCTATGTTTTGAACCATTCCTGTGACACTAGTTCTTGATTCCGATGCTTCACTTCAGGTTTAGTGTATACCTCTGACCTTCTTATTGACGATGAAACATAAAAATTGCATCGGAATTAGATTGAAAAGGCACAATGCCGACTTAATTACAAGAAAACTAACTCTTCTTACTGTCCATGTTTGAACCATTCCTGTTACACTAGTTATAGATTCTGATGCTTCACTTTAGTTTTACTGTATCCCTCTGACCTTCTTATTGACGATGAAACACAGATAATGCATCGGAATTAAATCCAACAGGCACAATGCCGTCTTAAGTACAAGAAAACTGACTCTTCTTACTGTCTATGTTTTGAACCATTCCTGTGACACTAGTTATTGATTCCGATGCTTCACTTCAGGTTTACTGTATCCCTCTGACCTTCTTATTGACGATGAAACATAGAAATTGCATCGGAATTAAATAGAAAAGGCACAATGTTGTCTTAAGTACAAGAAAACTAACTCTTCTAACTGTCTATGTTTGAACCATTCCTGTTACACTAGTTATAGATTCCGATGCTTCACTTCAGGTTTAGTGTATCCCCCTGACCTTATTATTCACGATGAAACACAGATATTGCATCGGAATTAAATACAAAAGGCACTATGCCGACTTAAGTACAAGAAAACTGACTATTCTTACAGTCTATGTTTTGAACCATTCCTGTGACACTACTTATTGATTCCGATGCTTCACTTCATTTTTACTGTATCCCTCTGACCTTCTTATTGACGATGAAACACAGGTATTGTATCGGAATTAAATACAAAAGGCACAATGCCGACTTAAGTACAAGAAAACTGACTCTTGTTACTGTCTATGTTTGAACCATTCCTGTGACACTAGTTATTGATTACGATGTTTCACTTCAGGTTTACTGTATCCCTCTGACCTTCTTATTGACGATGAATCACAGAAATTGCATCGGAATTAAATACAAAAGGCACAATGCCGACTTAAGTACAAGAAAACTGACTCTTCTTACCGTCTGTGATTTGAACCATTCCTGTGACACTAGGTATAGATTCCGATGCCTCACTTCAGGTTTACTGTATCCCTCTGACCTTCTTATTGACGATGAATCACAGAAATTGCATCGGAATTAAATACAAAAGGCACAATGCCGACTTAAGTACAAGAAAACTGACTCTTTTTACCGTCTATGATTTGAACCATTCCTGTGACACTAGGTATAGATTCCGATGCTTCACTTCAGGTTTACTGTATCCCTCTGACCTTCTTATTGACGATGAATCACAGAATTTGCTTCGGAATTAAATACAAAAGGCATAATGCCGACTTAAGTACAAGATAACTGACTCGTCTTACTGTCTGTGGTTTGAACCGTTCCTGTTGCACTAGTTATAGATTCCGTGCTTCACTTCAGGTTTACTGTATGCCTCTGACCTTCTTATTGACGATGGAACATAGAAATTGCATCGGAATTAAATAGAAAAGGCACAATGACGACTTAAGTACAAGAAAACTAACTCTTCTAACTGTCTATGTTTGAACCATTCCTGTTATACTAGATATAGATTCCGATGCTTCACTTCAGGTTTACTGTATCCCTCTGACCTTCTTATTGACGATGAAACACAGATATTGCATCGGAATTAATTACAAAAGGCACTATGCCGACTTAAGTACAAGAAACCTAACTATTCTTATTGTCTATGTTTTGAACCATTCCTGTGACACTAGTTATTGATTCCGATGCTTCACTTCAGGTTTAGTGTATCCCTCTGACCTTCTTATTGATGATGAAACATAGAAATTGCATCGGAATTAGATTGAAAAGGCACAATGCCGACTTAAGTACAAGACAACTAACTCTTCTTACTGTCTATGTATGGACCATTCCTGTTAGACTAGTTATAGATTCCGATGCTTCACTTTAGGTTTACTGTATCCCTCTGACCTTCTTATTGACGATGAAACACAGATAATGCATCGGAATTAAATCCAAAAGGCACAATGCCGTCTTAAGTACAAGAAAACTGACTCTTCTTACTGTCTATGTTTTGAACCATTCCGGTGTCACTAGTTATTGATTCCGATGCTTCACTTCAGGTTTACTGTATCCCTCTGACCTTCTTATTGACGATGAAACATAGACATTGCATCGGAATTAAATAGAAAAGGCACAATGTTGTCTTAAGTACAAGAAAACTAACTATTCTAACTGTCTATGTTTGAACCATTCCTGTTACACTAGTTATAGATTCCGATGCTTCACTTCAGGTTTAGTGTATCCCCCTGACCTTCTTATTCACGATGAAACACAGATATTGCATCGGAATTAAATACAAAAGGCACTATGCCGACTTAAGTACAAGAAAACTGACTATTCTTACAGTCTATGCTTTGAACCATTCCTGTGACACTAGTTACAGATTCCAATGCTTAACTTCAGGCTTACTGTATCCCACTGACCTTCTTATTGACGATGAAACACAGAAATTGCATCGGAATTAAATACAAAATGCACAATGCCGACTTAAGTACAAGAAAACTGACTCTTCTTGCAGTCTATGTTTTGAACCATTCCTGTGACACTACTTATAGATTCCGATGCTTCACTTCATTTTTACTGTATCCCTCTGACCTTCTTATTGACGATGAAACACAGGTATTGCATCGGAATTAAATACAAAAGGCACAATGCCGACTTAAGTACAAGAAAACTGACTCTTCTTACCGTCTATGTTTTGAACCATTCCTGTGACACTAGGTATAGATTCCGATGCTTCACTTCAGGTTTACTCTATCCCTCTGACCTTCTTATTGACGATGAAACACAGATATTGCATCGGAATTAAATACAAAAGGCTCAATGACGACTGAAGTACAAGAAAACTGACTCTTTTTTCTGTCTATGTTTTGAACCATTCCTGTGACACTAGGTATAGATTCCGATGCTTCACTTCAGGTTTACTGTAACCCTCTGACCTCCTTATTGACGATGAAACACAGAAATTGCATCGGAATTAAATACAAAAGGCACAATGCCGACTTAAGTACAAGAAAACTGACTCTTCTTACCGTCTATGCTTTGAACCATTCCTGTGACACTAGTTATCAATTCTGATGCTTCACTTCAGGTTTACTGTAACCCTCTGACCTCCTTATTGACGATGAAACACAGAAATTGCATCGGAATTAAATACAAAAGGCACAATGCTGTCTTAATTACAAGAATACTGACCCCTCTTACTGTCTACGCTCTGAACCATTCATGTGACCCTCGTTATAGATTCCGATGCTTTACTTCAGGTTTACTGTATCCCTCTGACCTTCTTATTGACGATGAAACACAGAAATTGCTTCGAAATTAAATACAAAACGCACAATGAAGACCTAAGTACAAGAAAACTGACTCTTCTTACTGTCTATGATTTGAGCCATTCCTATGACACTAGTTATAGATTCCGATGCTTTTCTTCAGGTATACTGTTTCCCTCTGAAGTTCTTATTGACGATGAAACACAGAAATTGCATCGGAATTAAATATAAAAAGCACAATGCCGACTTAAGTACAAGAAAGCTGACTCTTCTTACTGTCTATGTTTAGAACCATTCCTGTGACACTAGTTATAGATTCCGATTCTTCACTTCAGGTTTACTGTATCCCTCTGCCCTTCTTATTGACGATGAAACACAGAAATAGCATCGGAATTAAATACAAAAGGCTCAATGCCGACTTAAGTACAAGAAAACCGACTCTTCTTACTGTCTATGATTTGAACCATTCCTGTGACACTAGTTATAGATTCCGATGCTTCACTTAAGGTTTACAGAATCCCTCTGACCTTCGTATTGACGACGAAACACAGAGATTGCATCCGAATTAATACAGACGGTATAATGCCGACGTAAGTACAAGAAAACTGACTCTTCTTACTGTCTATGTTTTGAACCACTCATGTGACACTCGTTATAGATTACGATGCTTTACTTCAGGTTTACTGTATCCCTCTGACCTTCTTGTTGACGATGAAACACAGAATTTGCTTCGGAATTAAATACAAAAAGCATAATGCCGACTTAAGTACAAGATAACTGACTCTTCTTACTGTCTGTGGTTTGAACCATTCCTGTTGCACTAGTTATAGATTCCGATGCTTCACTTCAGGTTTACTGTATCCCTCTGACCTTCTTATTGACGATGAAACACAGATATTGCATCGGAATTAATTACAAAAGGCACTATGCTGACTTAAGTACAAGAAACCTAACTATTCTTATTGTCTATGTTTTGAACCATTCCTGTGACACTAGTTATTGATTCCGATGCTTCACTTCAGGTTTAGTGTATACCTCTGACCTTCTTATTGACGATGTAACATAGAAATTGCATCGGAATTAGATTGAAAAGGCACAATGCCGACTTAAGTACAAGAAAACTAACTCTTCTTACTGTCTATGTTTGAACCATTCCTGTTACACTAGTTATAGATTCTGATGCTTCACTTTAGGTTTACTGTATCCCTCTGACCTTCTTATTGACGATGAAACACAGATAATGCATCGGAATTAAATCCAAAAGGCACAATGCCGTCTTAAGTACAAGAAAACTGACTCTTCTTACTGTCTATGTTTTGAACCATTCCTGTGACACTAGTTATTGATCCGATGCTTCACTTCAGCTTTACTGTATCCCTCTGACCTTCTTATTGACGATGAAACATAGAAATTGCATCGGAATTAAATAGAAAAGGCACAATGTTGTCTTAAGTACAAAAAAACTAACTCTTCTAACTGTCTATGTTTGAACCATTCCTGTTACACTAGTTATAGATTCCGATGCTTCACTTCAGGTTTAGTGTATCCCCCTGACCTTCTTATTCACGATGAAACACAGATATTGCATCGGAATTAAATACAAAAGGCTCTATGCCGACTTAAGTACAAGAAAACTGACTATTCTCACAGTCTATGTTTTGAACCATTCCTGTGACACTACTTATTGATTCCGATGCTTCACTTCATTTTTACTGTATCCCTCTGACCTTCTTATTGACGATGAAACACAGGTATTGCATCGGAATTAAATACAAAAGGCACAATGCCGACTTAAGTACAAGAAAACTGACTCTTGTTACTGTCTATGTTTGAACCATTCCTGTGACACTAGTTATTGATTCCGATGTTTCACTTCAGGTTTACTGTATCCCTCTGACCTTCTTATTGACGATGAATCACAGAAATTGCATCGGAATTAAATACAAAAGGCACAATGCCGTCTTAAGTACAAGAAAATTGACTCTTTTTACCGTCTATGATTTGAACCATTCCTGTGACACTAGGTATAGATTCCGATGCCTCACTTCAGGTTTACGGTATCCCTCTGACCTTCTTATTGACGATGAATCACAGAAATTGCATCGGAATTAAATACAAAAGGCACAATGCCGACTTAAGTACAAGAAAACTGACTCTTCTTACCGTCTATGATTTGAACCATTCCTGTGACACTAGGTATAGATTCCGATGCTTCACTTCAGGTTTACTGTAACCCTCTGACCTCCTTATTGACGATGAAACACAGAAATTGCATCGGAATTAAATACAAAAGCACAATGCCGTCTTAATTACAAGAATACTGACCCTTCTTACTGTCTATGCTCTGAACCATTCATGTGACCCTCGTTATAGATTCCGATGCTTTACTTCAGGTTTACTGTATCCCTCTGACCTTCTTATTGACGATGAAACACAGAAATTGCATCGGAATTAAATAGAAAAGGCACAATGACGACTTAAGTACAAGATAACTGACTCGTCTTACTGTCTATGTTTGAACCATTCCTGTTATACTAGATATAGATTCCGATGCTTCACTTCAGGTTTACTGTATCCCTCTGACCTTCTTATTGACGATGAAACACAGATATTGCATCGGAATTAATTACAAAAGGCACTATGCTGACTTAAGTACAAGAAACCTAACTATTCTTATTGTCTATGTTTTGAACCATTCCTGTGACACTAGTTATTGATTCCGATGCTTCACTTCAGGTTTAGTGTAACCCTCTGACCTTTTTATTGACGATGAAACATAGAAATTGCATCGGAATTAGATTGAAAAGGCACAATGCCGACTTAAGTACAAGACAACTAACTCTTCTTACTGTCTATGTTTGAACCATTCCTGTTATACTAGTTATAGATTCCGATGCTTCACTTTAGGTTTACTGTATCCCTCTGACCTTCTTATTGACGATGAAACACAGATAATGCATCGGAATTAAATCCAAAAGGCACAATGCCGTCTTAAGTACAAGAAAACTGACTCTTCTTACTGTCTATGTTTTGAACCATTCCTGTGACACTAGTTATTGATTCCGATGCTTCACTTCAGGTTTACTGTATCCCTCTGACCTTCTTATTGACGATGAAACATAGAAATTGCATCGGAATTAAATAGAAAAGGCACAATGTTGTCTTAAGTACAAGAAAACTAACTATTCTAACTGTCTATGTTTGAACCATTCCTGTTACACTAGTTATAGATTCCGATGCTTCACTTCAGGTTTAGTGTATCCCCCTGACCATCTTATTCACGATGAAACACAGATATTGCATCGCAATTAAATACAAAAGGCACTATGCCGACTTAAGTACAAGAAAACTGACTATTCTTACAGTCTATGCTTTGAACCATTCCTGTGACACTAGTTACAGATTCCAATGCTTAACTTCAGGTTTACTGTATCCCACTGACCTTCTTATTGACGATCAAACACAGAAATTGTATCGGAATTAAATACAAAACGCACAATGCCGACTTAAGTACAAGAAAACTGACTCTTCTTGCAGTCTATGTTTTGAACCATTCCTGTGACACTACTTATAGATTCCGATGCTTCACTTCATTTTTACTGTGTCCCTCTGACCTTCTTATTGACGATGAAACACAGGTATTGCATCGGAATTAAATACAAAAGGCACAATGCTGACTTAAGTACTAGAAAACTGACTCTTCTTACCGTCTATGTTTTGAACCATTCCTGTGACACTAGGTATAGATTCCGATGCTTCACTTCAGGTTTACTCTATCCCTCTGACCTTCTTATTGACGATGAAACACAGATATTGCATCGGAATTAAATACAAAAGGCTCAATGACGACTGAAGTACAAGAAAACTGACTCTTTTTTCTGTCTATGTTTTGAACCATTCCTGTGACACTAGTTATTGATTCCGATGCTTCACTTCAGGATTACTGTATCCCTCGGACATTCTAATTGACGATGAAACATAGAAATTGCATCGGAATTAAATAGAAAAGGCACAATGCCGTCTTAAGTACAAGGAAACTAACTCTTCTAACTGTCTATGTTTGAACCATTCCTGTTACACTAGTTATAGATTCCGTTGCTTCACTTCAGGTTTACTGTATCCCCCTGCCCTTCTTATTGACGATGAAACACAGATATTGCATCGGAATTAAATACGAAAGGCACTATGCCGACTTAAGTACAAGAAAACTGACTATTCTTACAGTCTATGTTTTGAACCATCCTTGTGACACTAGTTATAGATTCCAATGCTTAACTTCAGGTTTACTGTATCCCACTGACCTTCTTATTGACGATGAAACACAGAAATTGCATCGGAATTAAATACAAAATGCACAAAGCCGACTTAAGTACAAGAAAACTGACTCTACTTACAGTCTATGTTTTGAACCATTCCTGTGACACTACTTATAGATTCCGATGTTTTACTTCAGGTTTACTGTATCCCTCTGACCTTTTATTGACGATGAAACACAGATATTGCATCGGAATTAAATACAAAAGGCACAATGCCGACTTAAGTACAAGAAAACTGACTCTTGTTACTGTCAATGTTTGAACCAATCCTGTGACACTAGTTATTGATTCCGATGTTTCACATCAGGTTTACTGTATCCCTCTGACCTTCTTATTGACGATGAATCAAAGAAATTGCATCGGAATTAAATACAAAAGGAACAATGCCGACTTAAGTACAAGAAAACTGACTCTTCTTACCGTCTATGTTTTGAACCATTCCTGTGACACTAGGTATAGATTCCGATGCTTCACTTCAGGTTTACTGTATCCCTCTGACCTTCTTATTGACAATGAAACACAGAAATTGCTTCGGAATTAAATACAAAAGACACAATGAAGACTTAAGTACAAGAAAACTGACTCTTCTTACTGTCTATTATTTGAACCATTCCTGTGACACTAGTTATAGATTGCGATGCTTCACTTCAGGTTTACTTTATCCCTCTGACCTTCTTATTGACGATGAAACACTGAAATTCCATCGGAATTAAATACAAAAGGCACAATGCCGACTTAAGTACAAGAAAACCGACACTTCTTTCTGTCTATGATTTGAACTATTCCTGTGACACTAGTTATAGATTCCGATGCTTCACTTCAGGTTTACTCTATGCCTTTCACTTTCTTAGTGACGATGAAACACAGAATTTGCTTCGGAATTAAATACAAAGGGCACAATGCCGACTTAAGTACCAGAAAACTGACTCTTCTTACTGTCTATGACTTGAACCATTCCTGTGACACTACTAATAGATTCCGATGATTCACGTCAGGTTCACTGTATCCCTCTGACCTTCTTATTGACGATGAAACACCGAAATTGCATCGGAATTAAATACAAAAGGCACAATGCCGACTTAAGTACAAGAAAACTGGCTCTTCTTACTGTCTATGTTTGAACCATTCCTGTGACACTAGTTATAGATTCCGATGCTTCACTTGAGGTTTACTGTATATCTCTGACCTTCTTATTGACGATGATACACAGAAATAGCATCGGAATTAAATACAAAAGGCACAATGCCGACTTAAGTACAAGAAAACTGACTCTTCGTTCTTTCTATGTTTTGAATCATTCATGTGACACTCGTTATAGATTCCGATGCTTTATTTCAGGTTTACTGTATCCCTCTGACCTTCTTATTGACGATGAAATAAAGAAATTGCTTCGGAATTAAATACAAAAGGCACAATGCCGACTTAAGTACAAGAAAACTGACTCTTCTTACTGTCTATGTTTTGAACCATTCCTGTGACACTAGTTATAGATTCCGTTGCTTTTCTTCAGGTTTACTGTATCCCACTGACCTTGTTATTGACGATGAAGCACAGAAATTGTATCGGCATTAAATGCAAAAGGCACAATGCTGACTTAAGTACAAGAAAACTGAGTCTTCTCACTGTATATGTTTTGAACCATTCATGTGACACTAGTTATAGATTCCGATGCTTCACTTCAGGCTTACTGTATCCCTCTGACCTTCTTATTGACGATGAAACACAGAAATTGCATCGGAATGAAATACAAAAGTTACACTGCAGACTTAAGTACTAGAAAATTGACTCTTCTTACTGTCTATGTTTTGAACCATTCCTGTGACACTAGTTATAGTTTCCAATGCTTCACTTCAGGTTTACTGTATCCTTCTGACCTTCTTATTGACGATGAAGCACAGCAATAGCATAAGAATTAAATTCAAAAGGCACAATGCCGACTTAAGTACAAGAAATTTGACTCTTCTTACTGTCTATGTTTGAACCATTCCTGTGACACTAGTTATAGATTCCGATGCTTCACCTCAGGATCACTGTATCACTCTGACCTTCTTATTGACGATGAAACACTGAAATTGCATCGGAATTATACACAAAAAGCACAATGCCGACTTAAGTACAAGAAAAGTGACTCTTCTTACTGTCTATGCTTTGAACCATTCCTGTGACACTTGTTATAGATTCCGATGCCTCACTTCAGGTTTACAGTATGCCTCTGACCTTGTTATTGACGATGAAACACAGAAATTGCATCGGAATTAAATACAAGAGGCACAATGACGAATTAAGTACAAGAAAACTGAGTCTTCCTACTGTCTATGTTTTGAACCATTCCTGTGACACTAGTTATAGATTCTGATGCTTCACTTCAGGTTTACTGTATCCCTCTGACCTCCATATTGACGATGAAACACAGAAATTGCATCGGAATTAAATACAAAAGGCACAATGCCGACTTATGTACAAGAAAACTGACTCTTCTTACTGTCGAGGTTTTGAACCATTCATGTGACACTCGTTATAGATTCCGATGCTTTACTTCAGGTTTACTGTATCCCTCTGACCTTATTGACGATGAAACACAGAAATTGCTTCGGAATTAAATACAAAAGGCACAATGCCGACTTAAGTACAGGATAACTGACTCTTCTTACTGTCTATGATTTGAACCATTCCTGTGACACTAGTTATAGATTCCGATGCTTCATTTCAGGTTTACTGTTTCCCTCTGACCTTCTTATTGACGATGAAACACAGAAATTGCATCGGAATTAAATACAAAAGGCACAATGCCGACTTAAGTACAAGAAGACTGACTCTTCTTACATTCTATGCTTTGAACTATTACTGTGACACTACTTATAGATTGCGATGCTTCACTTCCGGTTTACTGTATTCCTCTGACCTTCTTATTGACGATGAAACACAGAAATTGCATCGGAATTAAATACAAAAGGCACAATGCCGACTAAAGTACAAGAAAACTGACTCTTCTTACTGTCTATGTTTTGAACCATTACTGTGACACTACTTACAGATTCCGATGCTTCACTTCAGGTTCACTGTATCCCTGTGACCTACTTATTGACGATGCAACACTGAAATTCCATCGGAATTAAATACAAAAGCCACAATGCCGACTTAAGTACAAGAAAACTGGCTCTTCTTACTGTCTATGTTTTGAACCATTCCTGTGACACTAGTTACAGATTCCGATGCTTCACTTCAGGTTTACTGATCCCTCTGACCTTCTTATTGACGATGAAACACGGATATTGCATCGGAATTAAATACAAAAGTCTCTATGCCGACTTAAGTACAAGAAAACTGACTCTTCTTACTGTCTATGATTTCAACCAGTCCTGTGACACTAGTTATAGATACCAATGCTTAACTTCAGGTTTACTGTTTGCCTCTGACCTTCTTATTGACGATGAAACACAGAAATTGCATCGGAATGAAATACAAAAGGCACGATGCCGACTTAAGTACAAGGTAACTGACTCTTCTACTGTCTGTGGTTTGAATCATTCCTGTTGCACTACTTATATATTCCGATGCCTCACTTCAGGTTTACTGTATCCCTCTGACCTTCTTATTGACGATGAAACACAGATATTGCATCGGAATTAAATACAAAAGTCTCTATGCAGACTTAAGTACAAGAAAACTGACTCTTCTTACTGTCTATGATTTGAACCAGCCCTGTGACACTAGTTATAGATTCCAATGCTTAACTTCAGGATTACTGTATCCCACTGACCTTCTTATTGACGATGAAACATGGAAGTTGCATCGAAATTAAATACAAAAGGCACAATGCCGACTTAAGTACAAGAAGACTGACTCTTCTTACATTCTATGTTTTGAACCATTCCTGTGACACTTCTTATAGATTGCGATGCTTCACTTCAGGTTTACTGTATCCCTCTGACCTTCTTATTGACGATGAAACACAGATATTGCATCGGAATTAAATACAAAATGCACAATGCCGACTTAAGTGCAGGAGAACTGACTCTTGTTACTGTCTATGTTTGAACCATTCCTGTGAAACTAGTTATAGATTCCGATGTTTCACTTCAGGTTTACTGTATCCCTCTGACCTTCTTATTGACGATGAAACACCGAAATTGCATCGGAATTAAATACAAAAGGCACTAGGCCGAGTTAAGTACAAGAAAACTGACTGTTCTTACTGCCTATGCATTGAACCATTCCTGTGACACTAGTTATAGACTCCGATGCTTCACTTCAGGATTACTGTATGCCTCTGACCTTCTTAGTGACGATGAAACACAGAATTTGCTTCGGAATTAAATACAAAGGGCACAATGCCGACTTAAGTACCAGAAAACTGACTCTTCTTACTGTCTATGTTTGAACCATTCCTGTGACACTACTTATAGATTCCGATGCTTTCCTTCAGGTTCACTGTATCCCTCTGACCTTCTTATTGACGATGAAACACCGAAATTGCATCGGAATTAAATACAAAAGGCACAATGCCGACATAAGTACAAGAAAACTGGCTCTTCTTACTGTTTACGTTTTGAACCATTCCTGTGACACTAGTTATAGATTCCGAAGCTACACTTCATGTTTACTGTGTGCCTCTGACTTTCTTATTGACTATGAAACATTGAAATGGCATCGGAATTAAATACAAAAGGCACAATGCAGACTTAACTACAAGAAAACTGACCCTTCTTACTGTCTATGTTTTGAACCATTCCTGTGACACTAGTTATAGATTCCGATGCTTCACTTGAGGTTTACTGTATATCTCTGACCTTCTTATTGACGATGATACACAGAAATTGCATCGGAATAAAATACAAAATCACAAAGCCGACTTAAGCACAAGAAAACTGACTCTTCTTACTGTCTATGTTTTGAACCATTCATGTGACAATCGTTATAGATTCCGATGCTTTACTTCAGGTTTACTGTATCCCTCTGACCTTCTTATTGACGATGAAATACAGAAATTGCATCGGAATTAAATACAAAAGGCACAATGCCGACTTAAGTACAAGAAAACTGACTCTTCTTACTGTCTATGTTTTGAACCATTCCTGTGACACTAGTTATAGACTCCGATGCTTCACTTCAGGTTTACTGTATCCCTCTGTCCTTCTTATTGACGATGAAACTGAGAAATAGCATCGGAATTAAATACAAAAGGCACAATGCCGACTTAAGTACAAGAAAACTGACTCTTCTTACTGTCTATGTTTTGAACCATTCCTGTGACACTAGTTATAGATTCCGATGCTTCACTTAAAGTTTACTGTATCCCTCTGACCTTCTTATTGACGATGAAACACAGAGATTGCATCCGAATTAATGCAAAAGGTAGAATGCCGACTTAAGAACAAGAAAACTGACTCTTCTTACGGTCTATGTTTGAACCATTCATGTGACACTCGTTATAGATTACGATGCTTTACTTCAGGTTTACTGTATCCCTCTGACCTTCTTATTGACGATGAAACACTGAATTTGCTTCGGAATTAAATACACAAGGCACAATGCCGATTTAAGTACAAGATAACTGACTCTTCTTATTGTCTGTGGTTTGAACCAATCCTGTTGCACTAGTTATAGATTCCGATGCTTCACCTCAGGTTTACTGTATGCCTCTTACCTTCTTATTGACGATGGAACATAGAAATTGCATCGGAATTAAATAGAAAAGGCACAATGACGACTTAAGTACAAGAAAACTAACTCTTCTAACTGTCTATGTTTGAACCATTCCTGTTATACTAGTTATAGATTGCGATGCTTCACTTCAGGTTTACTGTATCCCACTGACCTTCTTATTGACGATGAAACACAGATATTGCATCGGAATTAAATACAAAAGGCATTATGCCGACTTAAGAACAAGAAAACTAACTATACTTACTGTCTATGTTTTGAACCATTCCTGTGACACTAGTTATAGATTCCGATGCTTCACTTCAGGTTCACTGTATCCCTGTGACCTACTTATTGACGATGCAACACTGAAATTCCATCGGAATTAAATACAAAAGGCACAATGCCGACTTAAGTACAAGAAAACTGGCTTTTCTTACTGTCTATGTTTTGAACCATTCCTGTGACACTAGTTATAGATTCCGATGCTTCACTTCAGGTTTACTGTATCCCTCTGACCTTCTTATTGACGATGAAACACGGATATTGCATCGGAATTAAATACAAAAGTCTCTATGCCGACTTAAGTACAAGAAAACTGACTCTTCTTACTGTCTATGATTTGAACCAGTCCTGTGACACTAGTTATAGATACCACTGCTTAACTTCAGGTTTACTGTTTGCCTCTGACCTTCTTATTGACGATGAAACACAGAAATTGCATCGGAATGAAATACAAAAGGCACGATGCCGACTTAAGTACAAGGTAACTGACTCTTCTACTGTCTGTGGTTTGAATCATTCCTGTTACACTACTTATAGATTCCGATGCTTCACTTCAGGTTTACTGTATCCCTCTGACCTTCTTATTGACGATGAAACACAGATATTGCATCGGAATTAAATACAATAGTCTCTATGCCGACATAAGTACAAGAAAACTGGCTCTTCTTACTGTCTACGTTTTGAACCATTCCTGTGACACTAGTTATAGATTCCGAAGCTACACTTCATGTTTATTGTGTGCCTCTGACTTTCTTATTGACTATGAAACATTGAAATTGCATCGGAATTAAATACAAAAGGCACAATGCCGACTTAACTACAAGAAAACTGACCCTTCTTACTGTCTATGTTTTGAACCATTCCTGTGACACTAGTTATAGATTCCGATGCTTCACTTGAGGTTTACTGTATATCTCTGACCTTCTTATTGACGATGATACACAGAAATTGCATCGGAATAAAATACAAAAATCACAAAGCCGAATTAAGCACAAGAAAACTGACTCTTCTTACTGTCTATGTTTTGAACCATTCATGTGACAATCGTTATAGATTCCGATGCTTTACTTCAGGTTTACTGTATCCCTCTGACCTTCTTATTGACGACGAAATACAGAAATTGCATCGGAATTAAATACAAAAGGCACAATGCCGACTTAAGTACAAGAAAACTGACTCTTCTTACTGTCTATGTTTTGAACCATTCCTGTGACACTAGTTATAGACTCCGATGCTTCACTTCAGGTTTACTGTATCCCTCTGTCCTTCTTATTGACGATGAAACTGAGAAATAGCATCGGAATTAAATACAAAAGGCACAATGCCGACTTAAGTACAAGAAAACTGACTCTTCTTACTGTCTATGTTTTGAACCATTCCTGTGACACTAGTTATAGATTCCGATGCTTCGCTTAAAGTTTACTGTATCCCTCTGACCTTCTTATTGACGATGAAACACAGAGATTGCATCCGAATTAATACAAAAGGTAGAATGCCGTCTTAAGTACAAGAAAACTGACTCTTCTTACTGACTATGTTTGAACCATTCAAGTGACACTCGTTATAGATTACGATGCTTTACTTCAGGTTTACTGTATCCCTCTGACCTTCTTATTGACGATGAAACACTGAATTTGCTTCGGAATTAAATACAAAAGGCACAATGTAGATTTAAGTACAAGATAACTGATTCTTCTTATTGTCTGTGGTTTGTACCATTCCTGTTGCACTAGTTATAGATTCCGATGCTTCACCTCAGGTTTACTGTATGCCTCTTACCTTCTTATTGACGATGGAACATAGAAATTGCATCGGAATTAAATAGAAAAGGCACAATGACGACTTAAGTACAAGAAAACTAACTCTTCTAACTGTCTATGTTTGAACCATTCCTGTTATACTAGTTATAGATTGCGATGCTTCACTTCAGGTTTACTGTATCCCTCTGACCTTCTTATTGACGATGAAACACAGATATTGCATCGGAATTAAATACAAAAGGCTCAATGCCGACTGAAGTACAAGAAAACTGACTCTTTTTACTGTCTTTGGTTTAACCATTCCTGTGACACTAGTTATAGATTCCGATGCTTCACTTCAGGTTTAGTGTATCCCCCTGACCTTCTTATTCACGATGAAACACAGATATTGCATCGGAATTAAATACAAAAGGCACTATGCCGACTTAAGTACAAGAAAACTGACTCTTCTTACAGTCTATGCTTTGAACCATTCCTGTGACACTATTTACAGATTCCAATGCTTAACTTCAGGTTTACTGTATCCCACTGACCTTCTTATTGACGATGAAACACAGAAATTGCATCGGAATTAAATACAAAATGCACAATGCCGACTTAAGTACAAGAAAACTGACTCTTCTTGCAGTCTATGTTTTGAACCATTCCTGTGACACTACTTATAGATTCCGATGTTTCACTTCATTTTTACTGTATCCCTCTGACCTTCTTATTGACTATGAAACACAGGTATTGCATCGGAATTAAATACAAAAGGCACAATGCCGACTTAAGTACAAGAAAACTGACTCTTGTTACTGTCTATGTTTGAACCATTCCTGTGACACTAGTTATTGATTCCGATGCTTCACTTCAGGTTTACTGTATCCCTCTGACCCTCTTATTGACGATGAATCACAGAAATTGCATCGGAATTAAATATAAAAAGCACAATGCCGACTTAAGTACAAGAAAGCTGACTCTTCTTACTGGCTATGTTTAGAACCATTCCTGTGACACTAGTTATAGATTCCGATGCTTCACTTCAGGTTTACTGTATCCCTCTGCCCTTCTTATTGACGATGAAACACAGAAATAGCATCGGAATTAAATACAAAAGGCTCAATGAAGACTTAAGTACAAGAAAACTGACTCTTCTTACTGTCTATCATTTGAACCATTCCAGTGACACTAGTTATAGATTCCGATTCTTTACTCCAGGTTTACTGTATCCCTCTGACCTTCTTATTGACGATGAAACACAGAATTTGCTTCGGAATTAAATGCAAAAGGCATAATGCCGACTTATGTACAAGATAACTGACTCTTCTTACTGTCTGTGGTTTGAACCATTCCTGTGACACTAGGTATAGATTCCGATGCTTCACTTCAGGTTTACTCTATCCCTCTGATCTTCTTATTGACAATGAAACACAGAAATTGCTTCGGAATTAAATACAAAAAGGCACAATGAAGACTTAATAACAAGAAAACTGACTCTTCTTACTGTCTATCATTTGAACCATTCCTGTGACACTAGTTATAGATTCAGATTCTTTACTCCAGGTTTACTGTATCCCTCTGACCTTCTTATTGACGATGAAACACAGAAATTGCCTCGGAATTCAATTTAAAAGGCACAATGCCGACTTAAGTACAAGAAAACTGACTCTTCTTACTGTCTGTGTTTTGAACCATTCCTGTGACACTAGTTATAGATTCCGATGCTTCACTTCAGGTTTACTGTATCCCTCTGACCTTCTTACTGACGATGAAACACAGAAATTGCATCTGAATCAAATACAAAAGGCACAATGCCGACTTAAGTACAAGAAAACTGACTCCTCTGACTGTCCATGTTTTGAACCATTCATGTGACACTCGTTATAGATTCCGATTCTTTACTCCAGGTTTACTGTATCCCTCTGACCTTCTTATTGACGATGAAACACAGAAATTGCTTCGGAATTAAATACAAAAGGCACAATGCCGACTTAAGTACAAGATAACTGACTCTTCTTACTGTCTGTGGTTTGAATCATTCCTGTTACGCTACTTATAGATTCCGATGCTTCTCTTCCGGTTTACTGTATCCCTCTGACCTTCTTATTGACGATGAAACACAGATATTGCATCGGAATTAAATACAAAAGTCTCTATGCCGACTTAAGTACAAGAAAACTGACTCTTCTTACTGTCTATGATTTGAATCAGTCCTGTGACACTAGTTATAGATACCAATGCTTAACTTCAGGATTACTGTATCCCACTGACCTTCCTATTGACGATGAAACATGGAAATTGCATCGAAATTAAATACAAAAGGCACAATGCCGACTTAAGTACAAGAAGACTGACTCTTCTTACATTCTATGTTTTGAACCATTCCTGTGACACTACTTATAGATTGCGATGCTTCACTTCAGGTTTACTGTATCCCTCTGACCTTCTTATTGACGATGAAACACAGATATTGCATCGGAATTAAATACAAAAGGCACAATGCCGACTTAAGTGCAAGAGAACTGACTCTTGTTACTGTCTATGTTTGAACCATTCCTGTGAAACTAGTTATAGATTCCGATGTTTCACTTCAGGTTTACTGTATCCCTCTGACCTTCTTATTGACGATGAAACACCGAAATTGCATCGGAATTAAATACAAAAGGCACTAGGCCGCCTTAAGTACAAGAAAACTGACTCTTCTTACTGCCTATGTTTTGAACCATTCCTGTGACACTAGTTATAGACTCCGATGCTTTACTTCAGGATTACTGTATGCCTCTGACCTTCTTAGTGACGATGAAACACAGAATTTGCTTCGGAATTAAATACAAAGGGCACAATGCCAACTTAAGTACCAGAAAACTGACTCTTCTTACTGTCTATTTTTGAACCATTTCTGTGACACCACTTATAGATTCCGATGCTTCACTTCAGGTTCACTGTATCCCTCTGACCTTCTTATTGACGATGAAACACCGAAATTGCATCGGAATTAAATACAAAATGCACAATGCCGACATAAGTACAAGAAAACTGGCTCTTCTTACTGTCTACGTTTTGAACCATTCCTGTGACACTAGTTATAGATTCCGAAGCTACACTTCATGTTTACTGTATGCCTCTGACTTTCTTATTGACTATGAAACATTGAAATTGCATCGGAATTAAATACAGAAGGCACAATGCAGACTTAACTACAAGAAAACTGACCCTTCTTACTGTCTATGTTTCGAACCATTCCTGTGACACTAGTTATAGATTCCGATGCTTCAATACAGGTTTACTGTATATCTCTGACCTACTTATTGACGATGATACACAGAAATTGCATCGGAATAAATACAAAAGGCACAAAGCCGACTTAAGTACAAGAAAACTGACTCTTCTTACTGTCTATGTTTTGAAACATTCATGTGACACTCGTTATAGATTCCGATGCTTTACTTCAGGTATACTGTATCCCTCTGACCTTCTTATTGACGATGAAATACAGAAATAGCATCGGAATTAAATACAAAAGGCACAATGCCGACTTAAGTACAAGAAAACTGACTCTTCTTACTGTCTATGTTTTGAACCATTACTGTGACACTAGTTATAGATTCCGATGCTTCACTTAAAGTTTACTGTATCCCTCTGACCTTCTTATTGACGATGAAACACAGAGATTGCATCCGAATTAATACAAAAGGTACAATGCCGACTTAAGTACAAGAAAACTGACTCTTCTTACTGTCTATGTTTGAACCATTCATGTGACACACGTTATAGATTACGATGCTTTACTTCAGGTTTACTGTATCCCTCTGACCTTCTTATTGACGATGAAACACAGAATTTGCTTCGGAATGAAATACAAAAAGCACAATGCCGATTTAAGTACAAGATAACTGACCCTTCTTATTGTCTGTGGTTTGAACCATTCCTGTTGCACTAGTTATAGATACTGATGCTTCACCTCAGGTTTACTCTATGCCTCTGACCTTCTTATTGACGATGGAACATAGAAATTGCATCGGAATTAAATAGAAAAGGCGCAATGACGACTTAAGTACAAGAAAACTAACTCTTCTAACTGTCTATGTTTGAACCATTCCTGTTATACTAGTTATAGATTCCGATGCTTCACTTCAGGTTTACTGTATCCCTCATACCTTCTTATTGACGATGAAACACAGATATTGCATCGGAATTAAATACAAAAGGCACTATGCCGACTTAAGTACGAGAAAACTAACTCTTCTTACTGTCTATGTTTGAACCATTCCTGTGACACTAGTTATAGATTCCGATGCTTCACTTAAGGTTTACTGTATCCCTCTGACCTTCTTATTGACGATGAAACACAGATATTGCATCGGAATTAAATAGAAAAGGCACAATGCCGTCTTAAGTACAAGAAAACTAACTCTTCTAACTGTCTATGTTTGAACCATTCCTGTTACACTAGTTATAGATTCCGATGCTTCACTTCATTTTTACTGTATCCCCCTGCCCTTCTTATTGACGATGAAACACAGATATTGCATCGGAATTAAATACGAAAGGCACTATGCCGACTTAAGTACAAGATAACTGACTATTCTTACAGTCTATGTTTTGAACCATCCTTGTGACACTAGTTATAGATTCCAATGCTTAACTTCAGGTTTACTGTATCCCACTGACCTTCTTATTGACGATGAATCAAAGAAATTGCATCGGAATTAAATACAAAAGGCACAATGCCGACTTAAGTACAAGAAAACTGACTCTTCTTATCGTCTATGTTTTGAACCATTCCTGTGACACTAGGTATAGATTCCGCTGCTTCACTTCAGGTTTACTGTATCCCTCTGACCTTCTTATTGACAATGAAACACAGAAATTGCTTCGGAATTAAATACAAAAGACACAATGAAGACTTAAGTACAAGAAAACTGACTCTTCTTACTGTCTATTATTTGAACCATTCCTGTGACACTAGTTATAGATTGCGATGCTTCACTTCAGGTTTACTTTATGCCTCTGACCTTCTTAATGACGATGAAACACTGAAATTCCATCGGAATTAAATACAAAAGGCACAATGCCGACTTAAGTACAAGAAAACTGACACTTCTTTCTGTCTATGATTTGAACTATTCCTGTGACACTAGTTATAGATTCCGATGCTCCACTTCAGGTTTACTCTATGCCTCTCACCCTCTTAGTGACGATGAAACACAGAATTTGCTTCGGAATTAAATACAAAGGGCACAATGCCGACTTAAGTACCAGAAAACTGACTCTTCTTACTGTCTATGACTTGAACCATTCCTGTGACACTACTAATAGATTCCGATGCTTCACGTCAGGTTCACTGTATCCCTCTGACCTTCTTACTGACGATGAAACACCGAAATTGCATCGGAATTAAATACAAAAGGCACAATGCCGACTTAAGTACAAGAAAACTGGCTCTTCATACTGTCTATGTTTTGAACCATTCCTGTGACACTAGTTATAGATTCCGATGCTTCACTTGAGGTTTACTGTATATCTATGACCTACGTATTGACGATGATACACAGAAATTGCATCGGAATTAAATACAAAAGGCACAATGCCGACTTAAGTACAAGAAAACTGACTCTTCGTACTATCTATGTTTTGAACCATTCATGTGACACTCGTTATAGATTCCGATGCTTTATTTCAGGTTTACTGTATCCCTCTGACCTTCTTATTGACGATGAAATAAAGAAATTGCATCGGAATTAAATACAAAAGGCACAATTGCGACTTAAGTACAAGAAAACTGACTCTTCTTACTGTCTATGTTTTGATCCATTCCCGTGACACTAGTTATAGATTCCGATGCTTTACTTCAGGTTTACTGTATCCCACTGACCTTGTTATTGACGATGAAGCACAGAAATTGTATCGGAATTAAATGCAAAAGGCACACTGCTGACTTAAGTACAAGAAAACTGACTCTTCTCACTGTATATGTTTTGAACCATTCATGTGACACTAGTTGTAGATTCCGAAGCTTCACTTCAGGCTTACTGTATCCCTCTGACCTTCTTATTGACGATGAAACACAGAAATTGCTTCGGAATGAAATACAAAAGGCACACTGCAGACTTAAGTACTAGAAAACTGACTCTTCTTACTGTCTATGTTTTGAACCATTCCTGTGACACTAGTTATAGTTTTCAATGCTTCACTTCAGGTTTACTGTATCCTTCTGACCTTCTTATTGACGATGAAACACAGCAATAGCATAAGAATTAAATTCAAAAGGCACAATGCCGACTTAAGTACAAGAAATTTGACTCTTCTTACTGTCTATGTTTGAACCATTCCTGTGACACTAGTTATAGATTCCGATGCTTCACTTCAGGTTCACTGTATCACTCTGACCTTTTTATTGACGATGAAACACTGAAATTGCATCGGAATTATACACAAAAAGCACAATGCCGACTTAAGTACAAGAAAAGTGATTCTTCTTACTGTCTATGCTTTGAACCATTCCTGTGACACTTGTTATAGATTCCGATGCCTCACTTCAGGTTTACTGTATGCCTCTGACCTTGTTATTGACGATGAAACACAAAAATTGCATCGGAATTAAATACAAGAGGCACAATGCCGACTTAAGTACAAGAAAACTGAGTCTTCTTACTGTCTATGTTTTGAACCATTCCTGTGACACTAGTTATAGATTCTGATGCTTCACTTCAGGTTTACTGTATCCCTCTGACCTGCATACTGACGATGAAACACAGAAATTGCATCGGAATTAAATACAAAAGGCACAATGCCGACTTAAGTACAAGAAAACTGACTCTTCTTACTGTCGAGGTTTTGAACCATTCATGTGACACTCGTTATAGATTCCGATGCATTACTTCAGGTTTACTGTATCCATCAGACCTTATTGACGATGAAACACAGAAATTGCTTCGGAATTAAATACAAAAGGCACAATGCCGACTTATGTACAGGATAACTGACTCTTCTTACTGTCTATGATTTGAACCACTCCTGTGACACTAGTTATAGATTCCGATGCTTCATTTCAGGTTTACTGTTTCCCTCTGACCTTCTTATTGACGATGAAACACAGAAATTGCATCGGAATTAAAAACAAAAGGCACAATGCCGACTTAAGTACAAGAAGACTGACTCTTCTTACATTCTATGCTTTGAACTATTCCTGTGACACTACTTATAGATTGCGATGCTTCACTTCAGGTTTACTGTATCCCTCTGACCTTCTTATTGACGGTGAAACACAGAAATTGCATCGGAATTAAATACAAAAGGCACAATGCCGACTTAAGTACAAGAAAACTGACTCTTCTTACTGTCTATGTTTTGAACCATTACTGTGACACTAGTTACAGATTCCGATGCTTCACTTCAGGTTCACTGTATCCCTGTGACCTACTTATTGACGATGCAACACTGAAATTCCATCGGAATTAAATACAATAGGCACAATGCCGACTTAAGTACAAGAAAACTGGCTCTTCTTACTGTCTATGTTTTGAACCATTCCTGTGACACTAGTTATAGTTTCCGATGCTTCACTTTAGGTTTACTGTATCCCTCTGACCTTCGTATTGACGATGAAACACAGATATTGCATCGGAATTAAATACAAAAGTCTCTATGCCGACTTAAGTACAAGAAAACTGACTCTTCTTACTGTCTATGATTTGAACCAGTCCTATGACACTAGTTATAGATTCCAATGCTTAACTTCAGGTTTACTGTTTCCCTCTGACCTTCTTATTGACGATGAAACACAGAAATTGCATCGGAATTAAATACAAAAGGCACGATGCCGACTTAAGTACAAGATAACTGACTCTTCTTACTGTCTGTGGTTTGAATCATTCCTGTTACACTACTTATAGATTCCGATGCTTCACTTCAGGTTTACTGTATCTCTCTGACCTTCTTATTGACGATGAAACACAGATTTTGCATCGGAATTAAATACAAAAGTCTCTATGCCGACTTAAGTACAAGAAAACTGACTCTTCTTACTGTCTATGATTTGAACCAGCCCTGTGACACTAGTTATAGATTCCAATGCTTAACTTCAGGATTACTGTATCCCACTGACCTTCTTATTGACGATGAAACATGGAAATTGCATCGAAATTAAATACAAAAGGAACAATGCCGACATAAGTACAAGAAAACTGGCTCTTCTTACTGTCTACGTTTTGAACCATTCCTGTGACACTAGTTATAGATTCCGAAGCTACACTTCATGTTTACTGTATGCCTCTGACTTTCTTATTGACTATGAAACATTGAAACTGCATCGGAATTAAATACAAAAGGCACAATGCAGACTTAACTACAGGAAAACTGACCCTTCTTACTGTCTATGTTTTGAACCATTCTTGTGACACTAGTTATAGATTCCGATGCTTCACTTGAGGTTTACTGTATATCTCTGACCTTCTTATTGACGATGATACACAGAAATTGCATCGGAATAAAATACAAAAGGCACAAAGCCGACTTAAGTACAAGAAAACTGACTCTTCTTACTCTCTATGTTTCGAACCATTCATGTGACAATCGTTATAGATTCCGATGCTTTACTTCTGGATTACTGTATCCCTCTGACCTTCTTATTGACGATGAAATACAGAAATTGCATCGGAATTAAATACAAAAGGCACAATGCCGACTTAAGTACAAGAAAACTGACTCTTCTAACTGTCTATGTTTTGAACCATTCCTGTGACACTAGTTATAGACTCCGATGCTTCACTTCAGGTTTACTGTATCCCTCTGTCCCTCTTATTGACGATGAAACTGAGAAATAGCATCGGAATTAAATACAAAAGGCACAATGCCGACTAAGGTACAAGAAAACTGACTCTTCTTACTGTCTATGTTTAGAACCATTCCAGTGACACTAGTTATAGATTCCGATGCTTCACTTAAAGTTTACTGTATCCCTCTGACCTTCTTATTGACGATGAAACACAGAGATTGCATCCGAATTAATACAAAAGGTAGAATGCCGACTTAAGTACAAGAAAACTGACTCTTCTTACTGTCTATGTTTGAACCATTCATGTGACACTCGTTATAGATTACGATGCTTCACTTCAGGTTTACTGTATCCCCCTGCCCTTCTTATTGACGATGAAACACAGATATTGCATCGGAGTTAAATACGAAAGGCACTATGCCGACTTAAGTACAAGAAAACTGACTATTCTTACAGTCTATGATTTGAACCATCCTTGTGACACTAGTTATAGATTCCAATGCTTAACTTCAGGTTTACTGTATCCCACTGACCTTCTTATTGACGATGATACACAGAAATTGCATCGGAATTAAATACAAAAGGCACAATGCCGACTTAAGTACAAGAAAACTGACTCTTCGTACTATCTATGATTTGAACCATTCATGTGACACTCGTTATAGATTCCGATGCTTTATTTCAGGTTTACTGTATCCCTCTGACCTTCTTATTGACGATGAAATAAAGAAATTGCGTCGGAATTGAATACAAAAGGCACAATGCCGACTTAAGTACAAGAAAACTGACTCTTCTCACTGTATATGTTTTGAACCATTCATGTTACACTAGTTATAGATTCCGATGCTTCACTTCAGGCTTACTGTATCCCTCTGACCTTCTTATTGACGATGAAACACAGAAATTGCATCGGAATGAAATACAAAAAGCACACTGCAGACTTAAGTACTTGAAAACTGACTCTTCTTACTGTCTATGTTTTGAACCATTCCTGTGACACTAGTTATAGTTTCCAATGCTTCACTTCAGGTTTACTGTATCCTTCTGACCTTCTTATTGACGATGAAACAAAGAAATAGCATAAGAATTAAATTCAAAAGGCACAATGCCGACTTAAGTACAAGAAATTTGACTCTTCTTACTGTCTATGTTTGAACCATTCCTGTGACACTAGTTATAGATTCCGATGCTTCACTTCAGGTTCACTGTATCACTCTGACCTTCTTATTGACGATGAAACACTGAAATTTCATCGGAATTATACACAAAAAGCACAATGCCGACTTAAGTACAAGAAAAGTGTCTCTTCTTACTGTCTATGCTTTGAACCATTCCTGTGACACTTGTTATAGATTCCGATGCCTCACTTCAGGTTTACTGTATGCCTCTGACCTTGTTATTGACGATGAAACACAGAAATTGCATCGGAATCAAATACAAAAGGCACAATGCCGACATAAGTACAGGATAACTGACTCTTCTTACTGTCTATGATTTGAACCATTCCTGTGACACTAGTTATAGATTCCGATGCTTCACTTCAGGTTTACTGTTTCCCTCTGACCTTCTTATTGACGATGAAACACAGAAATTGCATCGTAATTAAGTACAAAAGGCACAATGCCGACTTAAGTACAAGAAGACTGACTCTTCTTACATTCTATGCTTTGAACTATTCCTGTGACACTACTTATAGATTGCGATGCTTCACTTCAGGTTTACTGTATCCCTCTGACCTTCTTATTAACGATGAAACACAGAAATTGCATCGGAATTAAATACAAAAGGCACAATGCCGACTAAAGTACAAGAATACTGACTCTTCTTACTGTCTATGTTTTGAACCATTACTGTGACACTAGTTACAGATTCCGATGCTTCACTTCAGGTTCACTGTATCCCTGTGATCTACTTATTGACGATGAAACACAGAAATTGCATCGTAATTAAGTACAAAAGGCACAATGCCGACTTAAGTACAAGAAGACTGACTCTTCTTACATTCTATGCTTTGAACTATTCCTGTGACACTACTTATAGATTGCGATGCTTCACTTCAGGTTTACTGTATCCCTCTGCCCTTCTTATTGACGATGAAACACAGAAATAGCATCGGAATTAAATACAAAAGGCTCAATGAAGACTTAAGTACAAGAAAACTGACTCTTCTAACTGTCTATCATTTGAACCATTCCTGTGACACTAGTTATAGATTCCGATTCTTTACTCCAGGTTTACTGTATCCCTCTGACCTTCTTATTGACGATGAAACACAGAATTTGCTTCGGAATTAAATACAAAAGGCATAATGCCGACTTATGTACAAGATAACTGACTCTTCTTACTGTCTGTGGTTTGAACCATTCCTGTGACACTAGGTATAGATTCCGATGCTTCACTTCAGGTTTACTCTATCCCTCTGACCTTCTTATTGACAATGAAACACAGAAATTGCTTCGGAATTAAATACAAAAAGGCACAATGAAGACTTAAGTACAAGAAAACTGACTCTTCTTACTGCCTATCATTTGAACCATTCCTGTGACACTAGTTATAGATTCCGATTCTTTACTCCAGGTTTACTGTATCGCTCTGACCTTCTTATTGACGATGAAACACAGAAATTGCTTCGGAATTAAATACAAAAGGCACAATGCCGACTTAAGTACAAGATAACTGACTCTTCTTACTGTCTGTGGTTTGAATCATTCCTGTTACACTACTTATAGTTTCCGATGCTTCACTTCAGGTTCACTGTTTCCCTCTGACCTTCTTATTGACGATGAAACACAGAAATTGCCTCGGAATTGAATTTAAAAGGCACAATGCCGACTTAAGTACAAGAAAACTGACTCTTCTTACTGTCTGTGTTTTGAACCATTCCTGTGACACTAGTTATAGATTCCGATTCTTTACTCCAGGTTTACTGTATCGCTCTGACCTTCTTATTGACGATGAAACACAGAAATTGCTTCGGAATTAAATACAAAAGGCACAATGCCGACTTAAGTACAAGATAACTGACTCTTCTTACTGTCTGTGGTTTGAATCATTCCTGTTACACTACTTATAGTTTCCGATGCTTCACTTCAGGTTTACTGTATCCCTCTGACCTTCTTACTGACGATGAAACACAGAAATTGCATCCGAATCAAATACAAAAGGCACAATGCCGACTTAAGTACAAGAAAACTGACTCCTCTGACTGTCCATGTTTTGAACCATTCATGTGACACTCGTTATAGATTCCGATTCTTTACTCCAGGTTTACTGTATCCCTCTGACCTTCTTATTGACGATGAAACACAGAAATTGCTTCGGAATTAAATACAAAAGGCACAATGCCGACTTAAGTACAAGATAACTGACTCTTCTTACTGTATGTGGTTTGAATCATTCCTGTTACACTACTTATAGATTCCGATGCTTCACTTCAGGTTTACTGTATCCCTCTGACCTTCTTATTGACGATGAAACACAGATATTGCATCGGAATTAAATACAAAAGTCTCTATGCCGACTTAAGTACAAGAAAACTGACTCTTCTTACTGTCTATGATTTGAATCAGTCCTGTGACACTAGTTATAGATACCAATGCTTAACTTCAGGATTACTGTATCCCACTGACCTTCCTATTGACGATGAAACATGGAAATTGCATCGAAATTAAATACAAAAGGTACAATGCCGACTTAAGTACAAGAAGACTGACTCTTCTTACATTCTATGTTTTGAACCATTCCTGTGACACTACTTATAGATTGCGATGCTTCACTTCAGGTTTACTGTATCCCTCTGACCTTCTTAGTGACGATGAAACACAGAATTTGCTTCGGAATTAAATACAAAGGGCACAATGCCAACTTAAGTACCAGAAAACTGACTCTTCTTACTGTCTATGTTTGAACCATTTCTGTGACACCACTTATAGATTCCGATGCTTCACTTCAGGTTCACTGTATCCCTCTGACCTTCTTATTGACGATGAAACACCGAAATTGCATCGGAATTAAATACAAAATGCACAATGCCGACATAAGTACAAGAAAACTGGCTCTTCTTACTGTCTACGTTTTGAACCATTCCTGTGACACTAGTTATAGATTCCGAAGCTACACTTCATGTTTACTGTATGCCTCTGACTTTCTTATTGACTATGAAACATTGAAATTGCATCGGAATTAAATACAAAAGGCACAATGCAGACTTAACTACAAGAAAACTGACCCTTCTTACTGTCTATGTTTTGAACCATTCCTGTGACACTAGTTATAGATTCCGATGCTTCAATACAGGTTTACTGTATATCTCTGACCTACTTATTGACGATGATACACAGAAATTGCATCGGAATAAATACAAAAGGCACAAAGCCGACTTAAGTACAAGAAAACTGACTCTTCTTACTGTCTATGTTTTGAAACATTCATGTGACACTCGTTATAGATTCCGATGCTTTACTTCAGGTATACTGTATCCCTCTGACCTTCTTATTGACGATGAAATACAGAAATAGCATCGGAATTAAATACAAAAGGCACAACGCCGACTTAAGTACAAGAAAACTGACTCTTCTTACTGTCTATGTTTTGAACCATTACTGTGACACTAGTTATAGATTCCGATGCTTCACTTAAAGTTTACTGTATCCCTCTGACCTTCTTATTGACGATGAAACACAGAGATTGCATCCGAATTAATACAAAAGGTACAATGCCGACTTAAGTACAAGAAAACTGACTCTTCTTACTGTCTATGTTAGAACCATTCATGTGACACACGTTATAGATTACGATGCTTTACTTCAGGTTTACTGTATCCCTCTGACCTTCTTATTGACGATGAAACACAGAATTTGCTTCGGAATGAAATACAAAAAGCACAATGCCGATTTAAGTACAAGATAACTGACCCTTCTTATTGTCTGTGGTTTGAACCATTCCTGTTGCACTAGTTATAGATACTGATGCTTCACCTCAGGTTTACTGTATGCCTCTGACCTTCTTATTGACGATGGAACATAGAAATTGCATCGGAATTAAATAGAAAAGGCGCAATGACGACTTAAGTACAAGAAAACTAACTCTTCTAACTGTCTATGTTTGAACCATTCCTGTTATACTAGTTATAGATTCCGATGCTTCACTTCAGGTTTACTGTAATCTCTGACCTTCTTATTGACGATGAAACACAGATATTGCATCGGAATTAAATACAAAAGGCACTATGCCGACTTAAGTACGTGAAAACTAACTCTTCTTACTGTCTATGTTTGAACCATTCCTGTGACACTAGTTATAGAATCCGATGCTTCACTTCAGGTTTACTGTATCCCTCTGACCTTCTTATTGACGATGAAACACAGATATTGCATCGGAATTAAATAGAAAAGGCACAATGCCGTCTTAAGTACAAGAAAACTAACTCTTCTAACTGTCTATGTTTGAACCATTCCTGTTACACTAGTTATAGATTCCGATGCTTCACTTCAGTTTTACTGTATCCCCCTGCCCTTCTTATTGACGATGAAACACAGATATTGCATCGGAATTAAATACGAAAGGCACTATGCCGACTTAAGTACAAGATAACTGACTATTCTTACAGTCTATGTTTTGAACCATCCTTAAGACACTAGTTATAGATTCCAATGCTTAACTTCAGGTTTACTGTATCCCACTGACCTTCTTATTGACGATGAAACACAGAAATTGCATCGGAATTAAATACAAAATGCACAAAGCCGACTTAAGTACAAGAAAACTGACTCTACTTACAGTCTATGTTTTGAACCATTCCTGTGACACTACTTATAGATTCCGATGCTTCACTTCAGGTTTACTGTATCCCTCTGACCTTCTTATTGACGATGAAACACAGATATTGCATCGGAATTAAATACAAAAGGCACAATGGCGACTTAAGTACAAGAAAACTGACTCTTGTTACTGTCAATGTTTGAACCATTCCTGTGACACTAGTTATTGATTCCGATGTTTCACTTCAGGTTTACTGTATCCCTCTGACCTCCTTATTGACGATGAATCAAAGAAATTGCATCGGAATTAAATACAAAAGGCACAATGCCGACTTAAGTACAAGAAAACTGACTCTTCTTACCGTCTATGTTTTGAACCATTCCTGTGACACTAGGTATAGATTCCGCTGCTTCACTTCAGGTTTACTGTATCCCTCTGACCTTCTTATTGACAATGAAACACAGAAATTGCTTCGGAATTAAATACAAAAGACACAATGAAGACTTAAGTACAAGAAAACTGACTCTTCTTACTGTCTATTATTTGAACCATTCCTGTGACACTAGTTATAGATTGCGATGCTTCACTTCAGGTTTACTTTATCCCTCTGACCTTCTTAATGACGATGAAACACTGAAATTCCATCGGAATTAAATACAAAAGGCACAATGCCGACTTAAGTACAAGAAAACTGGCTCTTCATACTGTCTATGTTTTGAACCATTCCTGTGACACTAGTTATAGATTCCGATGCTTCACTTGAGGTTTACTGTATATCTCTGACCTACGTATTGACGATGATACACAGAAATTGCATCGGAATTAAATACAAAAGGCACAATGCCGACTTAAGTACAAGAAAACTGACTCTTCGTACTATCTATGTTTTGAACCATTCATGTGACACTCGTTATAGATTCCGATGCTTTATTTCAGGTTTACTGTATCCCTCTGACCTTCTTATTGACGATGAAATAAAGAAATTGCATCGGAATTAAATACAAAAGGCACAATGCCGACTTAAGTACAAGAAAACTGACTCTTCTTACTCTCTATGTTTTGATCCATTCCTGTGACACTAGTTATAGATTCCGATGCTTTACTTCAGGTTTACTGTATCCCACTGACCTTGTTATTGACGATGAAGCACAGAAATTGTATCGGAATTAAATGCAAAAGGCACACTGCTGACTTAAGTACAAGAAAACTGACTCTTCTCACTGTATATGTTTTGAACCATTCATGTGACACTAGTTATAGATTCCGAAGCTTCACTTCAGGCTTACTGTATCCCTCTGACCTTCTTATTGACGATGAAACACAGAAATTGCTTCGGAATGAAATACAAAAGGCACACTGCAGACTTAAGTACTAGAAAACTGACTCTTCTTACTGTCTATGTTTTAAACCATTCCTGTGACACTAGTTATAGTTTTCAATGCTTCACTTCAGGTTTACTGTATCCTTCTGACCTTCTTATTGACGATGAAACACAGCAATAGCATAAGAATTAAATTCAAAAGGCACAATGCCGAATTAAGTACAAGAAATTTGACTCTTCTTACTGTCTATGTTTGAACCATTCCTGTGACACTAGTTATAGATTCCGATGCTCACTTCAGGTTCACTGTATCACTCTGACCTTCTTATTGACGATGAAACACTGAAATTGCATCGGAATTATACACAAAAAGCACAATGCCGACTTAAGTACAAGAAAAGTGATTCTTCTTACTGTCTATGCTTTGAACCATTCCTGTGACACTTGTTATAGATTCCGATGCCTCACTTCAGGTTTACTGTATGCCTCTGACCTTGTTATTGACGATGAAACACAGAAATTGCATCGGAATTAAATACAAGAGGCACAATGCCGACTTAAGTACAAGAAAACTGAGTCTTCTTACTGTCTATGTTTTGAACCATTCCTGTGACACTAGTTATAGATTCTGATGCTTCACTTCAGGTTTACTGTATCCCTCTGACCTCCATACTGACGATGAAACACAGAAATTGCATCGGAATTAAATACAAAAGGCACAATGCCGACTTAAGTACAAGAAAACTGACTCTTCTTACTGTCGAGGTTTTGAACCATTCATGTGACACTCGTTATAGATTCCGATGCATTACTTCAGGTTTACTGTATCCATCTGACCTTATTGACGATGAAACACAGAAATTGCTTCGGAATTAAATACAAAAGGCACAATGCCGACTTATGTACAGGATAACTGACTCTTCTTACTGTCTATGATTTGAACCACTCCTGTGACACTAGTTATAGATTCCGATGCTTCATTTCAGGTTTACTGTTTCCCTCTGACCTTCTTATTGACGATGAAACACAGAAATTGCATCGGAATTAAAAACAAAAGGCACAATGCCGACTTAAGTACAAGAAGACTGACTCTTCTTACATTCTATGCTTTGAACTATTCCTGTGACACTACTTATAGATTGCGATGCTTCACTTCAGGTTTACTGTATCCCTCTGACCTTCTTATTGACGGTGAAACACAGAAATTGCATCGGAATTAAAACAAAAGGCACAATGCCGACTTAAGTACAAGAAAACTGACTCTTCTTACTGTCTATGTTTTGAACCATTACTGTGACACTAGTTACAGATTCCGATGCTTCACTTCAGGTTCACTGTATCCCTGTGACCTACTTATTGACGATGCAACACTGAAATTCCATCGGAATTAAATACAAAAGGCACAATGCCGACTTAAGTACAAGAAAACTGGCTCTTCTTACTGTCTATGTTTTGAACCATTCCTGTGACACTAGTTATAGATTCCGATGCTTCACTTTAGGTTTACTGTATCCCTCTGACCTTCGTATTGACGATGAAACACAGATATTGCATCGGAATTAAATACAAAAGTCTCTATGCCGACTTAAGTACAAGAAAACTGACTCTTCTTACTGTCTATGATTTGAACCAGTCCTATGACACTACTTATAGATTCCAATGCTTAACTTCAGGTATACTGTTTCCCTCTGACCTTCTTATTGACGATGAAACACAGAAATTGCATCGGAATTAAATACAAAAGGCACGATGCCGACTTAAGTACAAGATAACTGACTCTTCTTACTGTCTGTGGTTTGAATCATTCCTGTTACACTACTTATAGATTCCGATGCTTCACTTCAGGTTTACTGTATCTCTCTGACCTTCTTATTGAAGATGAAACACAGATTTTGCATCGGAATTAAATACAAAAGTCTCTATGCCGACTTAAGTACAAGAAAACTGACTCTTCTTACTGTCTATGATTTGAACCAGCCCTGTGACACTAGTTATAGATTCCAATGCTTAACTTCAGGATTACTGTATCCCACTGACCTTCTTATTGACGATGAAACATGGAAATTGCATCGAAATTAAATACAAAAGGCACAATGCCGACATAAGTACAAGAAAACTGGCTCTTCTTACTGTCTACGTTTTGAACCATTCCTGTGACACTAGTTATAGATTCCGAAGCTACACTTCATGTTTACTGTATGCCTCTGACTTTCTTATTGACTATGAAACATTGAAATTGCATCGGAATTAAATACAAAAGGCACAATGCAGACTTAACTACAGGAAAACTGACCCTTCTTACTGTCTATGTTTTGAACCATTCTTGTGACACTAGTTATAGATTCCGATGCTTCACTTGAGGTTTACTGTATATCTCTGACCTTCTTATTGACGATGATACACAGAAATTGCATCGGAATAAAATACAAAAGGCACAAAGCCGACTTTAGTACAAGAAAACTGACTCTTCTTACTCTCTATGTTTCGAACCATTCATGTGACAATCGTTATAGATTCCGATGCTTTACTTCAGGATTACTGTATCCCTCTGACCTTCTTATTGACGATGAAATACAGAAATTGCATCGGAATTAAATACAAAAGGCACAATGCCGACTTAAGTACAAGAAAACTGACTCTTCTAACTGTCTATCTTTTGAACCATTCCTGTGACACTAGTTATAGACTCCGATGCTTCACTTCAGGTTTACTGTATCCCTCTGTCCTTCTTATTGACGATGAAACTGAGAAATAGCATCGGAATTAAATACAAAAGGCACAATGCCGACTTAAGTACAAGAAAACTGACTCTTCTTACTGTCTATGTTTAGAACCATTCCAGTGACACTAGTTATAGATTCCGATGCTTCACTTAAAGTTTACTGTATCCCTCTGACCTTCTTATTGACGATGAAACACAGAGATTGCACCCGAATTAATACAAAAGGTAGAATGCCGACTTAAGTACAAGAAAACTGACTCTTCTTACTGTCTATGTTTGAACCATTCATGTGACACTCGTTATAGATTACGATGCTTTACTTCAGGTTTACTGTATCCCTCTGACCTTCTTATTGACGATGAAACACAGAATTTGCTTCGGAATTAAATACAGAAGTCACAATGCCGATTTAAGTACAAGATAACTGACTCTTCTTATTGTCTGTGGTTTGAACCATTCCTGTTGCACTAGTTATAGATTCCGATGCTTCACCTCAGGTTTACTGTATGCCTCTGACCTTCTTATTGACGATGGAACATAGAAATTGCATCGGAATTAAATAGAGAAAGCACAATGCCGACTTAAGTACAAGAAAACTAACTCTTCTTACTGTCTATGTTTGAACCATTCCTGTTACACTAGTTTTAGATTCCGATGCTTCACTTCAGGTTTACTGTATCCCTCTGACCTTCTTGACGATGAAACACAGATATTGCATCGGAATTAAATACAAAAGGCTCAATGCCGACTGAAGTACAAGAAAACTGACTCTTTTTACTGTCTATGTTTTGAACCATTCCTGTGACACTACTTATAGATTCCGATGCTTCACTTCAGGTTTACTGTATCCCTCTCACCTTCTTATTGACGATGAAGCACAGATATTGCATCGAAATTAAATACAAAAGGCACAATGACGACTTAAGTACAAGAAAACTGACTCTTGTTACTGTCAATGTTTGAACCATTCCTGTGACACTAGTTACTGATTCCGATGTTTCACTTCAGGTTTACTGTATCCCTCTGACCTTCTTATTGACGATGAATCAAAGAAATTGCATCGGAATTAAATACAAAAGGCACAATGCCGACATAAGTACAAGAAAACTGACACTTCTTACCGTCTATGATTTGAACCATTCCTGTGACACTAGTTATAGATTCCGATGCTTCACATCAGGTTTACTCTATGCCTCTCACCTTCTTAGTGACGATGAAACACAGAATTTGCTTCGGAATTAAATACAAAGGGCACAATGCCGACTTAAGTACCAGAAAACTGACTCTTCTTACTGTCTATGACTTGAACCATTCCTGTGACACTACTTATAGATTCCGATGCTTCACGTCAGGTTCACTGTATCCCTCTGACCTTCTTATTGACGATGAAACACCGAAATTGCATCGGAATTAAATACAAAAGGCACAATGCCGACTTAAGTACAAGAAAACTGGCTCTTCTTACTGTCTATGTTTTGAACCATTCCTGTGACACTAGTTATAGATGCCGATGCTTCACTTGAGGTTTACTGTATATCTCTGACCTTCATATTGACGATGATACACAGAAATTGCATCGGAATTAAATACAAAAGGCACAATGCCGACTTAAGTACAAGAAAACTGACTCTTCGTACTATCTATGTTTTGAACCATTCATGTGACACTCGTTATAGATTCCGATGCTTTATTTCAGGTTTACTGTATCCCTCTGACCTTCTTATTGACGATGAAATAAAGAAATTGCGTCGGAATTGAATACAAAAGGCACAATGCCGACTTAAGTACAAGAAAACTGACTCTTCTCACTGTATATGTTTTGAACCATTCATGTTACACTAGTTATAGATTCCGATGCTTCACTTCAGGCTTACTGTATCCCTCTGACCTTCTTATTGACGATGAAACACAGAAATTGCATCGGAATGAAATACAAAAGGCACACTGCAGACTTAAGTACTAGAAAACTGACTCTCCTTACTGTCTATGTTTTGAACCATTCCTGTGACACTAGTTATAGTTTCCAATGCTTCACTTCAGGTTTACTGTATCCTTCTGACCTTCTTATTGACGATGAAACAAAGAAATAGCATAAGAATTAAATTCAAAAGGCACAATGCCGACTTAAGTACAAGAAATTTGACTCTTCTTACTGTCTATGTTTGAACCATTCCTGTGACACTAGTTATAGATTCCGATGCTTCACTTCAGGTTCACTGTATCACTCTGACCTTCTTATTGACGATGAAACACTGAAATTGCATCGGAATTATACACAAAAAACACAATGCCGACTTAAGTACAAGAAAAGTGTCTCTTCTTACTGTCTATGCTTTGAACCATTCCTGTGACACTTGTTATAGATTCCGATGCCTCACTTCAGGTTTACTGTATGCCTCTGACCTTGTTATTGACGATGAAACACAGAAATTGCATCGGAATTAAATACAAAAGGCACAATGCCGACATAAGTACAGGATAACTGACTCTTCTTACTGTCTATGATTTGAACCATTCCTGTGACACTAGTTATAGATTCCGATGCTTCACTTCAGGTTTACTGTTTCCCTCTGACCTTCTTATTGACGATGAAACACAGAAATTGCATCGTAATTAAGTACAAAAGGCACAATGCCGACTTAAGTACAAGAAGACTGACTCTTCTTACATTCTATGCTTTGAACTATTCCTGTGACACTACTTATAGATTGCGATGCTTCACTTCAGGTTTACTGTATCCCTCTGACCTTCTTATTAACGATGAAACACAGAAATTGCATCGGAATTAAATACAAAAGGCACAATGCCGACTAAAGTACAAGAATACTGACTCTTCTTACTGTCTATGTTTTGAACCATTACTGTGACACTAGTTACAGATTCCGATGCTTCACTTCAGGTTCACTGTATCCCTGTGATCTACTTATTGACGATGCAACACTGAAATTCCATCGGAATTAAATACAAAAGGCACAATGCCGACTTAAGTACAAGAAAACTGGCTCTTCTTACTGTCTATGTTTTGAACCATTCCTGTGACACTAGTTATAGATTCCGATGCTTCACTTCAGGTTTACTGTATCCCTCTGACCTTCTTATTGACGATGAAACACCGAAATTGCATCGGAATTAAATACAAAAGGCACATTGCCGACTTAAGTAAAAGAAAACTGGCTCTTCTTACTGTCTATGTTTTGAACCATTCCTGTGACACTAGTTATAGTTTCCAATGCTTCACTTCAGGTTTACTGTATCCTTCTGACCTTCTTATTGATTCAGGCGCTCAGTCCGGAACCGCGGGTCTGCTACGGTCGCAGGTTCGAATCCTGCCTCGGGCATGGATGTGTGTGGTGTCCTTAGGTTAGTTAGGTTTAAGTAGTTCTAAGTTCTAGGGGACTGATGACCACAGATGTTAAGTCCCATAGTGCTCAGAGCCAGAGCCTTCTTATTGAAGATGAAACACAGAAATAGCATAAGAATTAAATTCAAAAGTCACAATGCCGACTTAAGTACAAGAAATCTGACTCTTCTTACTGTCTATGCTTTGAACCATTCCTGTGACACTCGTTATAGATTCCAATGATTCACATCAGGTTCACTGTATCCCTCTGACCTTCTTATTGATGATGAAACACTGAAATTGCATCGGAATTAAATACAAAAGGCACAATGCCCACTTAAGTACAAGAAAACTGCCCCTTCCTACTGTCTATGTTTTGAACTATTTATGTGACACTTGTTATAGATTCCGATGCTTTACTTCAGGTCTACTGTATCCCTCTGACCTTCTTATTGACGATGAAACACAGATATTGCTTCGGAATTAAATACAAAAGGCACAATGCCGACTTAAGTACAGGATAACTGACTCTTCTCACTGTCTAAGATTTGAACCATTCCTGTGACACTAGTTATATATTCCGATGCTTCACTTCAGGTTTACTGTTTCCCTCTGACCTTCTTATTGACGATGAAACACAGAAATTGCATCGGAATTAAATATAAAAGGCACAATGCCGACTTAAGTACAAGAAAACTGACTCTTCTTACTGTCTGTGTTTTGAACCATTCCTGTGACACTAGTTATAGATTCTGATGCTTCACTTCACGTTTACTGTATCCCTCTGACCTTCTTTTTGACGATGAAACACAGATATTCCATCGGAATGAAATATAAAAGGCACAATGCCGACTTAAGTACAAGAAAACTGACTCTTCTTACTGTCTATGTTTGAACCATTCCTGTTACACTAGTTATAGATTCCGATGCTTCACTTCAGGTTTACTGTATCCCTCTGACCTTCTTATTGATGATGAAACACAGATATTGCATCGGAATTATATACAAAACGCACAATGCCGACTTGAGTACGAGAAAACTGACTCCTCTTACTGTCTATGTTTTGAACCATTCCTGTGACACCAGTTATAGATTCCGATGCTTCACTTCAGATTTACTGTATTCCACTGACCTTCGTATTGACGATGAAACACAGAAATTGTATCGGAATGAAATACAAAAGGCAGAATGCTGACTGAAGAACAAGAAAACTGACTCTTCTCACTGTCTATGCTTTGAACCATTCATGTGACACTAGTTATAGATTCCGATGCTTCACTTTAGGTCTACTGTATTCCTCTGACCTTCTTATTGACGATGAAACACAGAAATAGCATCGGAATTAAATACAAAAGGCACAATGCCGACTTAAGTACAAGAAAACTGACTCTTCTTACTGTCTATGTTTTGAACCAATCCTGTGACACTAGTTATAGATTCCAATGCTTCACTTCAGGTTTACTGTATCCCTCTGACATTCATATTGACGATGAAACACAGAAATTGCATCGGAATGAAATACAAAAGGCACAATGGCGACTTAAGTACAAGAAAACTGACTCCTCTTACTGCCTATGTTTTGAACCATTCCTGCGACACTAGTTACATATTCTGATGCTTCACATAAGGTTTACCGTATCCCTCTGACCTCCTTATTGACGATGTAACACAGAAATTGCATCGGAATTAAATACAAAAGTCACAATGCCGACTTAAGTACAAGAAAACTGACTCTTCTTACTGTCTATGTTTTGTACCATTCATGTGACACTCGTTATAGATTCCGATGCTTTACTTCAGGTTAACTGTATCCCTCTGACGTTTTATTGACGATGAAACACAGAAATTGCTTCGGAATTAAATACAAAAGGCACAATGCCGACTTAAGTACAAGAAAACTGACTCTTCTTACTGTCTATATTTTGTACCATTCCTGTGACACTAGTTATAGATTCCGATGCATCACTTCAGGTTCCCTGTATCCCTCTGACCTTCTTATTCATGATGAAACACTGAAATTGCATCGGAATTAAATACAAAAGGTACAATGCCGACTTAAGTACAAGAAAACTGACTCTTCTTACTGTCTATGCTTTGAACCATTCCTGTGACACTTGTTATAGATTCCGATGCCACACTTCAGGTTTACTCTATGCCTCTGACCTTCTTATTGACGATGAAACACAGAAATTGCATCGGAAATTAATACAAGAGGCACAATGCCGACTTAAGTACAAGAAAACTGAGTCTTCTTACTGTCTATGTTGTGAACCATTCCTGTGACACTAGTTATAGATTCTGATGCTTCACTCCAGGTTTACTGTATCTCTCTGACCTCCATATTGACGATGAAACACAGAAATTGCATCGGAATTAAATGCAAAAGGCACAATGCCGACTTAAGTACAAAAAAACTGACTCTTCTTACTGTCTATGTTTTTAACCATTCATGTGACACTCGTTATAGATTCCGATGTTTTACTTCAGGTTTACTATATCCCTCTGACCTTCTTATTGACGATGAAACACAGAAATTGCTTCGGAATTAAATACAAAAGGCACAATGCCGACTTAAGTACAGGATACCTGACTCTTCTTACTGTCTATGATTGGAGCATTACTGTGACACTAGTTATAGATTCCGATGCTTCACTTCAAGTTTACTGTTTCCCTCTGACCTTCTTATTGACGATGAAACACAGAAATTGCATCGGAATTAAATATAAAAGGCACAATTCCAACTTAAGAACAAGACAATTGACTCCTCTTACTGTCTGTGTTTTGAACCGTTCCTGTGACACTAGTAATAGATTCTGATGCTTCACTTCAGGTTTACTGTATCCCTCTGACCTTCTTATTGACGATGAAACACAGAAATTCCATCGGAATGAAATATAAAAGGCACAATGCCGACTTAAGTACAAGAAAACTGACTCCTCTTACTGCCTATGTTTTGAACCATTCCTGCGACACTAGTTACAGATTCTGATGCTTCACATCAGGTTTACCGTATCCCTCTGACCTCCTTATTGACGATGTAACACAGAAATTGCATCGGAATTAAATACAAAAGTCACAATGCCGACTTAAGTACAAGAAAACTGACTCTTCTTACTGTCTATGTTTTGTACCATTCATGTGACACTCGTTATAGATTCCGATGCTTTACTTCAGGTTAACTGTATCCCTCTGACGTTTTATTGACGATGAAACACAGAAATTGCTTCGGAATTAAATACAAAAGGCACAATGACGACTTAAGTACAAGAAATCTGACTCTTCTTACTGTCTGTATTTTGTACCATTCCTGCGACACTAGTTACAGATTCTGATGCTTCACATCAGGTTTACCGTATCCCTCTGACCTTATTGACGATGAAACACAAATATCGCTTCGGAATTAAATACAAAAGGCACAATGCCGACTTAAGTACAAGAAATCTGACTCTTCTTACTGTCTATGTTTTGAACCATTCTTGTGACACTAGTTATAGATTCCGAAGCTTCACTTCAGGTTTACTGTATCCCTCTGACCTTCTTATTGACGATGAAACATAGAAATTGCATCGGAATTAAATAGAAAAGCCACGATGCCGACTTAAGCACAAGAAAACTGACTCTTCTTACAGTCTATGTATTGAACCATTCCTGAGACACTACTTATAGAATCCGATGCTTCACTTCAGGTTTACTGTATCATTCTGACCTTCTTATTGACGATGAAACACAGATATTGCATCGGAATTAAATACAAAAGGCTCAATGCCGACTTAAGTACAAGAAAACTGACTCTTCTTACTGTCTATGTTTTGAACCATTCCTGTGACACTAGTTATAGATTCCAATGCGTCACTTCAGGATTGCTGTATCCCACTGACATTCGTATTGACGATGAAACACAGAAATTGCATCGGAAATAAATATAAAAGGCACAATTCCGACTTAAGTACAAGAAAACTGACTCTTCTTACTGTCTATGTTTTGAACCACTCCTGTGACACTAGTTATAGATTCCTATGCTTCACTTCAGGTTTGCTGTATCCCTCTGTCCTTCTTATTGACGATGAAAGACAGAAATTGCATCGGAATTAAATACAAAAGGCGCAATGTCGACTTAAGTACAAGAAAACTGACACTTCTTACTGTCTATGTTTTGAATTATTCCTGTGGCACTAGTTATGGATTCCGATGCTTCACTTCAGGTTTACTGTATCCCTCTGAACTTCTTATTGACGATGAAACACAGATATTGCATCGGAATTAAATACAAAAGGCACAATGCCGACTTAAGTACAAGAAAACTGACACTTCTTACTGTCTATGTTTTGAATTATTCCTGTGGCACTAGTTATAGATTCCGATGCTTCACTTCAGGTTTACTGTATCCCTCTGACCTTCGTGTTGACGATGGAACAAAGAAATTGTATCGGAATGAAATACAAAAGGCACAATGCTGACTGAAGAACAAGAAAACTGACTCTTCTCACTCTCTATGTTTTGAACCATTCATGTGACACTAGTTATAGATTCCGATGCTTCACTTCAGGTCTACTGTATTCCTCTGACCATCTTACTGACGATGAAACACAGAAATTGCATCGGAATTAAATTCAAAAGTCACAATGCCGACTTAAGTACAAGAAAACTGACTCTTCTTACTGTCTATGTTTTGAACCATTCCTGTGACACTAGTTATAGATTCCAATGCTTCACTTCAGGTTTACTGTATCCCTCTGACCTTCTTATTGACGATGAAACACAGAAATTGCATCGGAATTAAATACAAAAGGCGCAATGTCGACTTAAGTACAAGAAAACTGACACTTCTTACTGTCTATGTTTTGAATTATTCCTGTGGCACTAGTTATAGATTCCGATGCTTCACTTCAGGTTTACTGTATCCCTCTGACCTTCTTATTGACGATGAAACACAGATATTGCATCGGAATTATATACAAATCGTTCAATGCCGACTTAAGTACAAGAAAACTGACTCTCCTTACTATGTTTTGAACCAATCCTGTGACACTAGTTATAGATTCCAATGCTTCACTTCAGGTTTACTGTATCCCTCTGACCTTCTTATTGACGATGAAACACAGAAATTGCATGGGAAATAAATATAAAAGGCACAATTCCGACTTAAGTACAAGAAAACTGACTCTTCTTACTGTCTATGTTTTGAACCATTCCTGTGACACTAGTTATAGATTCCGATGCTTCACTTCAGGTTTGCTGTATCCCTCTGTCCTTCTTATTGACGATGAAAGACAGAAATTGCATCGGAAATTAAAACAAAAGGCACAATGCCGACTTAAGTACAAGAAAACTGACTCTTCTTACTGTCTATGTTTTGAACCATTCCTGTGACACTAGTTATAGATACCGATGCTTCACTTCAGGTTTACTGTATCCCTCTGACCTTCTTATTGACGGTGAAACACAGAAATTGCTTCGGAAATAATACAAAAGGTACAATGCCGACTTAAGTACAAGAAAACTGACTTTTCTTACTGTCTATGTTTTGAACCATTCATGTGACGCTCGTTATAGTTTCAGATGCTTTACTTCATGATTACTGTATCCCTCTGACCTTATTGACGATGAAACACAAATATCGCTTCGGAATTAAATACAAAAGGCACAATGCCGACTTAAGTACAAGATAACTGACTCTTCTTACTGTCTGTGGTTTGAACCATACTTGTTACACTAGTTATAGATTCCGATGCTTCACTTCAGGTTTACTGTATCCCTCCGACATTCATATTGACGATGAAACACAGAAATTGCATCGGAATTAAATACAAAAGGCACAATGCCGACTTAAGTACAAAAAAACTGACTCTTCTTACTGCCAATGTTTTGAACCATTCCTGCGACACTAGTTATAGATTCTGATGCTTCACATCAGGTTTACTGTATCCCTCTGACCTCCTTATGGACGATGAAACACAGAAATTGCATCGGAATTAAATACAAAAGGCACAATGCCGACTTAAGAACAAGATAACTGGCTCTTCTTACTGTCTGTGGTTCGAAATATTCCTGTTGCACTAGTTATAGATTCCGATGCTTCACTTCAGGTTTACTGTATCCCTCTGACCTTCTTATTGACGATGAAACACAGATATTGCATCGGAATTATATACAAATCGTACAATGCCGACTTAAGTACAAGAAAACTGACTCTTCTTACTGGCTATGTTTTGAACCATTCCTGTGACACTAGTTATAGATTCCGATGCTTCACTTCAGGTTTACCGTTTCCCTCGGACCTTGTTATTGACGATGAAACACAGAAATTGCATCGGAAATAAATATAAAAGGCACAATTCCGACTTAAGTACAAGAAATCTGACTCTTCTTACTGTCTATGTTTTGAACCATTCTTGTGACACTAGTTATAGATTCCGATACTTCACTTCAGGTTTGCTGTATCCCTCTGTCCTTCTTATTGACGATGAAAGACAGAAATTGCATCGGAATTTAATACAAAAGGCACAATGCCGACTTAAGTACAAGAAAACTGACTTTTCTTACTGTCTATGTTTTGAACCATTCCTGTGACACTAGTTATAGATACCGATGCTTCACTTCAGGTTTACTGTATCCCTCTGACCTTCTTATTGACGATGAAACACAGAAATTGCTTCGGAAATAATACAAAAGGTACAATGCCGACTTAAGTACAAGAAAACTGACTTTTCTTACTGTCTATGTTTTGAACCATTCATGTGACGCTCGTTATAGTTTACGATGCTTTACTTCATGATTACTGTATCCCTCTGACCTTATTGACGATGAAACACAAATATCGCTTCGGAATTAAATACAAAAGGCACAATGCCGACTTAAGTACAAGATAACTGACTCTTCTTACTGTCTGTGGTTTGAACCATACTTGTTACACTAGTTATAGATTCCGATGCTTCACTTCAGGTTTACTGTGTCCCTCTGACCTTCTTATTGATGATGAAACACAGATATTGCATCGGAATTAAATACAAAAGGCACTATGCCGACTTAAGTACCAGAAAACTGACTCTTCTTACTGTCTATGTTTTAAACCACTCCTGTGACACTAGTTATAGATCCCAATGCTTCATTTCAGGTTTACTGTATCCCTCTGACCTTCTTATTGACGATGTAACACAGAAAATGCATCGGAATTAAATATAAAAGGCACAATGTCGACTTATGTACAAGAAAACTGACTCTTCTAACTGTCTATGTTTTGAACCATTGCTGTGACACTAGTTATTGATTCCGATGCTTCACTTCAGGTTTACTGTGTCCCTCTGACATTCTTATTGATGATGAAACACAGATATTGCATCGGAATTAAATACAAAAGGCACTATGCCGACTTAAGTACAAGAAAACTGACTCTTCTTACTGTCTATGTTTTAAACCACTCCTGTGACACTAGTTATAGATCCCAATACTTCACTTCAGGTTTACTGTATCCCTCTGACCTTCTTATTGACGATGAAACACAGAAATTGCATCGCAATTAAATACAAAAGGCACAATGCCGACTTAAGTTCAAGAAATCTGACTCTTCTTACAGTCTATGTTTTGAACCATTCCTGTGACACTAGTTATAAATTCCGATGCTACACTTCAGGTTTACTGTATCCCTCTGACCTTCTTATTGACGATGAAACACAGATATTGCATCGGAATTATATACAAAACGTACAATGCCGACTTAAGTACAAGAAAACTGTCTCTTCTTACTGTCTATGTTTTGAAACATTCCTGTGACACAAGTTATAGATTCCGAAGCTTCACTTCAGGTTTACTGTATCCCTCTGACCTTCTTATTGACGATGAAACACAGAAATTGCATCGGAATTAAATATAAATGGCACAATGCCAACTTAAGTACGAGAAAACTGACTCTTCTTACTGTCTATGTTTTGAACCATTCCTGTGACACTAGTTATTGCTTCCGATGCTTCACTTCAGGTTTACTGTATCCCTCTGACCTTCTTATTGACGATGAAACATAGAAATTGCATCGGAATTAAATTGAAAAGCCACGATGCCGACTTAAGCACAAGAAAACTGACTCTTCTTACAGTCTATGTATTGAACCATTCCTGAGACACTACTTATAGAATCCGATGCTTCACTTCAGGTTTACTGTATCATTCTGACCTTCTTGTTGACGATGAAACACAGATATTGCATCGGAATTAAATACAAAAGGCTCAATGCCGACTTAAGTACAAGAAAACTGGCTCTTCTTACTGTCTATGCTTTGAACCATTCCTGTGACACTAGTTATAGATTCCGATGCTTCACTTCAGGTTTACTGTTTCCCTCTGACCTTCTTATTGACGATGAAACACAGAAATTGCATCGGAATTAAATACAAAAGGCACAATGCCGACTTAAGTACAAGAAAACTGAGTCTTCTTACTGTCTATGTTTTGTACCATTCCTGTGACACTAGTTATAGATTCCGATGCTTCACTTCAGGTTTACTGTATCCCTCTGACCTTCTTATTGACGATGAAACACAGATATTGCATCGGAATTATATACAAAACGTACAATGCCGACTTAAGTACAAGAAAACTGACTCTTCTTACTGTCTATGTTTTGAACCATTCCTGTGACACTAGTTATAGATTCCGATGCTTCACTTCAGGTTTACTGTTTCCCTCTGACCTTCTATATTGACGATGAAACACAGAAATTGCATCGGAAATAAATATAAAAATCTCAATTCCGACTTAAGTACAAGAAAACTGACTCTTCTTACTGTCTGTGGTTTGAACCATACTTGTTACACCAGTTATAGATTCCGATGCTTCACTTCAGGTTTACTGTATCCTTCTGACCTTCTTATTGACGATGAAACACAGAAATTGCATCGGAATTAAATATAAATGGCACAATGCCGGCTTAAGTACGAGAAAACTGACTCCTCTTACTGTCTATGTTTTGAACCATTCCTATGACTATAGTTATTGATTCCGATGCTTCACTTCAGGTTTACTGTATCCCTCTGACCTTCTTATTGACGATGAAACATAGAAATTGCATCGGAATTAAATAGAAAAGGCACAATGCCAACATAAGTACAAGAAAACTAACTCTTCTAACTGTCTATGTTTGAACCATTCCTGTTACAGTAGTTATAGATTCCGATGCTTCACTTCAGGTTTACTGTATCCCTCTGACCGTCTTATTGACGATGAAACACAGATATTGTTTGGAATTAATTACAAAAGGCACTATGCCGACTTAAGTACAAGAAAACTGACTCTTCTTACTGTCTATGTTTTGAACCATTCCTGTGACACTAGTTATAGATTCCAATGCGTCACTTCAGGATTGCTGTATCCCACTGACATTCTTATTGACGATGAACCACAGAAATTGCATCGGAATTAAATACAAAAGGCACAATGCCGACGTAAGTTCAAGAAAACTGACTCTTCTTACTGTCTAAGTTTGAACCATTCCTGTGACACTAGTTATAGATTCCTATGCTTCACTTCAGGTTTACTGTATCCCACTGACCTGCTTATTGACGATGAAACACAGAAATTGCATCGAAATTAAATACAAAAGGCACAATGCCGACTTAAGTACAAGAAAACTGACTCTTCTTACAGCCTATGCTGTGAACCATTCCTGAGACACTACTTATAGATTCCGATGCTTCACCTCAGGTTTACTGTATCCCTCTGACCTTCGTATTGACGATGAAACACAGATATTACATCGGAATTAAATACAACAGGCACAATAACGACTTAAGTGCAAGAAACATGACTCTTGTCACTGTCTATGTTTTGAACCATTCCTGTGACACTAGTTATAGATTCCGATGCTTCACTTCATGTCTACTGTATCCTTCTGAAGTTCTTATTGACGATGAAACACAGAAATTGCATCGGAATTAAATACAAAAGGCACAATGCCGACTTAAGTACAAAAAAACTGACTCTTCTAACTGTCTAAGTTTTGAACCATTCCTGTGACACTAGTTATAGATTCCTATGCTTCACTTAAGGCTTACTGTATCCCTCTGGCCTTCTTATTGACGATAAAAGACAGAAATTGCATCGGAATTAAATACAAAAGGCACAATGTCGACTTAAGTACAAGAAAACTGACTCTTCTTACTGTCTATGTTTGAACCATTCCTGTGACACTAGTTATAGATTCCGATGCTACACTTCAGTTTACTGTATCCCTCTGACCTTCTTATTGACGGTGAAACACAGAAATTGCATCGGAATTAAATACAAAAGGCACAATGCCGACTTAAGTACAAGAAAACTGACTCTTCTTACTGTCAATGTTTTGAACCATTCCTGTGACACTAGTTATAGATTCTGCTGCTTCACTTCAGGTTTACTGTATCCCTCCAACCTTCTTATTGACGATGAAACACAGAAATTACATCGGAATTAATGCAAAAGGTACAATGCCGACTTAAGTACAAGAAAACTGACTCTTCTTACTGTCTGTAGTTTGAACCATACTTGTTACACTAGTTAGAGTTTCCGATGCTTCACTTCAGGTTTACTGTATCCCTCTGACCTTCTTATTGACGATGAAACACAGAAATTGCATCGGAATTAAATATAAATGGCACAATGCCGACTTAAGTACGAGAAAACTGACTCTTCTTACTGTCTATGTTTTGAACCATTCCTGTGACACTAGTTATATGCTTCCGATGCTTCACTTCAGGTTAACTGTATCCCTCTGACCTTCTTATTGACGATGAAACATAGAAATTGCATCGGAATTAAATAGAAAAGCCACAATGCCGACTTAAGCACAAGAAAATTGACTCTTCTTACAGTCTATGTATTGAACCATTCCTGAGACACTACTTACAGATTCCGATGCTTCACTTCAGGTTTACTGTATCATTCTGACCTTCTTATTGACGATGTAACACAGATATTGCATCGGAATTACATACAAAAGGCACAATGCCGACTTAAGTACAAGAAAACTGGCTCTTCTTACTGTCTATGTTTTGAACCATTCCTGTGACACTAGTTATAGATTCCGATGCTTCACTTCAGGTTTACTGTTTCCCTCTGACCTTCTTATTGCCGATGAAACACAGAAATTGCATCGGAATTAAATACAAAAGGCACAATGCCGACTTAAGTACAAGAAAACTGACTCTTCTTAATGTCTATGTTTTGAACCATTCCTGTGACACTAGTTATAGATTCCGATGCTTCACTTCAGGTTTACTGTATCCCTCTGACCTTCTTATTGCCGATGAAACACAGATATTGCATCGGAATTATATACAAAACGTACAATGCCGACTTAAGTACAAGAAAACTGACTCTTCTTACTGTCTATGTTTTGAACCATTCCTGTGACACTAGTTATAGATTCCGATGCTTCACTTCAGGTTTACTGTTTCCCTCTGACCTTCTCATTGACGATGAAACACAGAAATTGCATCGGAAATAAATATAAAAAGCTCAATTCCGACTTAAGTACAAGAAAACTGACTCTTCTTACTGTCTGTGGATTGAACCATACTTGTTACACTAGTTATAGATTCCGATGCTTCACTTCAGGTTTACTGTATCCTTCTGACCTTCTTATTGACGATGAAACACAGAAATTGCATCGGAATTAAATATAAATGGAACAATGCCGGCTTAAGTACGAGAAAACTGACTCTTCTTACTGTCTATGTTTTGAACCACTCCTATGACTATAGTTATTGATTCCGATGCTTCACTTCAGGTTTACTGTATCCCTCTGACCTTCTTATTGACGATGAAACATAGAAATTGCATCGGAATTAAATAGAAAAGGCACAATGCCGACTTAAGTACAAGAAAACTAACTCTTCTAACTGTCTATGTTTGAACCATTCCTGTTACAGTAGTTATAGATTCCGATGCTTCACTTCAGGTTTACTGTATCCCTCTGACCGTCTTATTGACGATGAAACACAGATATTGCATTGGAATTAATTACAAAAGGCACTATGCCGACTTAAGTACAAGAAAACTGACTCTTCTTACTGTCTATGATTTGAACCATTCCTGTGACACTAGTTATAGATTCCAATGCGTCACTTCAGGATTGCTGTATCCCACTGACCTTCTAATTGACGATGAAACACAGAAATTGCATCGGAATTAAATACAAAATGCACAATGCCGACGTAAGTTCAAGAAAACTGACTCTTCTTACTGTCTAAGTTTTGAACCATTCCTGTGACACTAGTTATTGATTCCTATGCTTCACTTCAGGTTTACTGTATCCCACTGACCTTCTTAATGACGATGAAACACAGAAATTGCATCGAAATTAAATACAAAAGGCACAATGCCGACTTAAGTACAAGAAAACTGACCCTTCTTACAGCCTATGCTGTGAACCATTCCTGAGACACTACTTATAGATTCCGATGCTTCACCTCAGGTTTACTGTATCCCTCTGACCTTCGTATTGACGATGAAACACAGATATTACATCGGAATTAAATACAACAGGCACAATGCCGACTTAAGTACAAGAAACATGACTCTTGTCACTGTCTATGTTTTGAACCAATCCTGTGACACTAGTTATAGATTCCGATGCTTCACTTCATGTCTACTGTATCCTTCTGAAGTTCTTATTGACGATGAAACACAGAAATTGCATCGGAAGTAAATACAAAAGGCACAATGGCGACTTAAGTAAAAGAAAACTGACTCTTCTAACTGTCTAAGTTTTGAACCATTCCTGTGACACTAGTTATAGATTCCTATGCTTCACTTAACGCTTACTGTATCCCTCTGACCTTCTTATTGACGATAAAACACAGAAATTGCATCGGAATTAAATACAAAAGGCACAATGTCGACTGAAGTACAAGAAAACTGACTCTTCTTACTGTCTATGTTTGAACCATTCCTGTGACACTAGTTATAGATTCCGATGCTTCACTTCAGTTTACTGTATCCCTCTGACCTTCTTATTGACGGTGAAACACAGAAATTGCATCGGAATTAAATACAAAAGGCACAATGCCGACTTAAGTACGAGAAAACTGACTCTTCTTACTGTCTATGTTTTGAACCATTCCTGTGACACTAGTTATTGCTTCCGATGCTTCACTTCAGGTTTACTGTATCCCTCTGACCTTCTTATTGACGATGAAACATAGAAATTGCATCGGAATTAAATAGAAAAGCCACGATGCCGACTTAAGCACAAGAAAACTGACTCTTCTTACAGTCTATGTATTGAACCATTCCTGAGACACTACTTATAGAATCCGATGCTTCACTTCAGGTTTACTGTATCATTCTGACCTTCTTATTGACGATGAAACACAGATATTGCATCGGAATTAAATACAAAAGGCTCAATGCCGACTTAAGTACAAGAAAACTGGCTCTTCTTACTGTCTATGTTTTGAACCATTCCTGTGACACTAGTTATAGATTCCGATGCTTCACTTCAGGTTTACTGTTTCCCTCTGACCTTCTTATTGACGATGAAACACAGAAATTGCATCGGAATTAAATACAAAAGGCACAATGCCGACTTAAGTACAAGAAAACTGACTCTTCTTACTGTCTATGTTTTGAACCATTCCTGTGACACTAGTTATAGATTCCGATGCTTCACTTCAGGTTTACTGTATCCCTCTGACCTTCTTATTGACGATGAAACACAGATATTTCATCGGAATTATATACAAAACGTACAATGCCGACTTAAGTACAAGAAAACTGACTCTTCTTACTGTCTATGTTTTGAACCATTCCTGTGACACTAGTTAAAGATTCCAATGCTTCACTTCAGGTTTACTGTTTCCCTCTGACCTTCTATATTGACGATGAAACACAGAAATTGCATCGGAAATAAATATAAAAAGCTCAATTCGGACTTAAGTACAAGAAAACTGACTCTTCTTACTGTCTGTGGTTTGAACCATACTTGTTACACTAGTTATAGATTCCGATGCTTCACTTCAGGTTTACTGTATCCTTCTGACCTTCTTATTGACGATGAAACACAGAAATTGCATCGGAATTAAATATAAATGGCACAATGCCGGCTTAAGTACGAGAAAACTGACTCTTCTTACTGTCTATGTTTTGAACCATTCCTATGACTATAGTTATTGATTCCGATGCTTCACTTCAGGTTTACTGTATCCCTCTGACCTTCTTATTGACGATGAAACATAGAAATTGCATCGGAATTAAATAGAAAAGGCACAATGCCGACTTAAGTACAAGAAAACTAACTCTTCTAACTGTCTATGTTTGAACCATTCCTGTTACAGTAGTTATAGATTCCGATGCTTCACTTCAGGTTTACTGTATCCCTCTGACCGTCTTATTGACGATGAAACACAGATATGGTTTGGAATTAATTACAAAAGGCACTATGCCGACTTAAGTACAAGAAAACTGACTCTTCTTACTGTCTATGTTTTGAACCATTCCTGTGACACTAGTTATAGATTCCAATGCGTCACTTCAGGATTGCTGTATCCCACTGACATTCTTATTGACGATGAACCACAGAAATTGCATCGGAATTAAATACAAAAGGCACAATGCCGACGTAAGTTCAAGAAAACTGACTCTTCTTACTGTCTAAGTTTTGAACCATTCCTGTGACACTAGTTATAGATTCCTATGCTTCACTTCAGGTTTACTGTATCCCACTGACCTTCTTATTGACGATGAAACACAGAAATTGCATCGAAATTAAATACAAAAGGCACAATGCCGACTTAAGTACAAGAAAACTGACTCTTCTTACAGCCTATGCTGTGAACCATTCCTGAGACACTACTTACAGATTCCGATGCTTCACCTCAGGTTTACTGTATCCCTCTGACCTTCGTATTGACGATTAAACACAGATATTACATCGGAATTAAATACAACAGGCACAATAACGACTTAAGTACAAGAAACATGACTCTTGTCACTGTCTATGTTTTGAACCATTCCTGTGACACTAGTTATAGATTCCGATGCTTCACTTCATGTCTACTGTATCCTTCTGAAGTTCTTATTGACGATGAAACACAGAAATTGCATCGGAATTAAATACAAAAGGCACAATGCCGACTTAAGTACAAGAAAACTGACTCTTCTAACTGTCTAAGTTTTGAACCATTCCTGTGACACTAGTTATAGATTCCTATGCTTCACTTAAGGCTTACTGTATCCCTCTGACCTTCTTATTGACGATAAAACACAGAAATTGCATCGGAATTAAATACAAAAGGCACAATGTCGACTTAAGTACAAGAAAACTGACTCTTCTTACTGTCTATGTTTGAACTATTCCTGTGACACTAGTTATAGATTCCGATGCTACACTTCAGTTTACTGTATCCCTCTGACCTTCTTATTGACGGTGAAACACAGAAATTGCATCGGAATTAAATACAAAAGGCACAATGGCGACTTAAGTAAAAGAAAACTGACTCTTCTAACTGTCTAAGTTTTGAACCATTCCTGTGACACTAGTTATAGATTCCTATGCTTCACTTAACGCTTACTGTATCCCTCTGACCTTCTTATTGACGATAAAACACAGAAATTGCATCGGAATTAAATACAAAAGGCACAATGTCGACTTAAGTACAAGAAAACTGACTCTTCTTACTGTCTATGTTTGAACCATTCCTGTGACACTAGTTATAGATTCCGATGCTTCACTTCAGTTTACTGTATCCCTCTGACCTTCTTATTGACGGTGAAACACAGAAATTGCATCGGAATTAAATACAAAAGGCACAATGCCGACTTAAGTACGAGAAAACTGACTCTTCTTACTGTCTATGTTTTGAACCATTCCTGTGACACTAGTTATTGCTTCCGATGCTTCACTTCAGGTTTACTGTATCCCTCTGACCTTCTTATTGACGATGAAACATAGAAATTGCATCGGAATTAAATAGAAAAGCCACGATGCCGACTTAAGCACAAGAAAACTGACTCTTCTTACAGTCTATGTATTGAACCATTCCTGAGACACTACTTATAGAATCCGATGCTTCACTTCAGGTTTACTGTATCATTCTGACCTTCTTATTGACGATGAAACACAGATATTGCATCGGAATTAAATACAAAAGGCTCAATGCCGACTTAAGTACAAGAAAACTGGCTCTTCTTACTGTCTATGTTTTGAACCATTCCTGTGACACTAGTTATAGATTCCGATGCTTCACTTCAGGTTTACTGTTTCCCTCTGACCTTCTTATTGACGATGAAACACAGAAATTGCATCGGAATTAAATACAAAAGGCACAATGCCGACTTAAGTACAAGAAAACTGGCTCTTCTTGCTGTCTATGTTTTGAACCATTCCTGTGACACTAGTTATAGATTCCGATGCTTCACTTCAGGTTTACTGTATCCCTCTGACCTTCTTATTGACGATGAAACACAGATATTTCATCGGAATTATATACAAAACGTACAATGCCGACTTAAGTACAAGAAAACTGACTCTTCTTACTGTCTATGTTTTGAACCATTCCTGTGACACTAGTTAAAGATTCCAATGCTTCACTTCAGGTTTACTGTTTCCCTCTGACCTTCTATATTGACGATGAAACACAGAAATTGCATCGGAAATAAATATAAAAAGCTCAATTCCGACTTAAGTACAAGAAAACTGACTCTTCTTACTGTCTGTGGTTTGAACCATACTTGTTACACTAGTTATAGATTCCGATGCTTCACTTCAGGTTTACTGTATCCTTCTGACCTTCTTATTGACGATGAAACACAGAAATTGCATCGGAATTAAATATAAATGGCACAATGCCGGCTTAAGTACGAGAAAACTGACTCTTCTTACTGTCTATGTTTTGAACCATTCCTATGACTATAGTTATTGATTCCGATGCTTCACTTCAGGTTTACTGTATCCCTCTGACCTTCTTATTGACGATGAAACATAGAAATTGCATCGGAATTAAATAGAAAAGGCACAATGCCGACTTAAGTACAAGAAAACTAACTCTTCTAACTGTCTATGTTTGAACCATTCCTGTTACAGTAGTTATAGATTCCGATGCTTCACTTCAGGTTTACTGTATCCCTCTGACCGTCTTATTGACGATGAAACACAGATATGGTTTGGAATTAATTACAAAAGGCACTATGCCGACTTAAGTACAAGAAAACTGACTCTTCTTACTGTCTATGTTTTGAACCATTCCTGTGACACTAGTTATAGATTCCAATGCGTCACTTCAGGATTGCTGTATCCCACTGACATTCTTATTGACGATGAACCACAGAAATTGCATCGGAATTAAATACAAAAGGCACAATGCCGACGTAAGTTCAAGAATACTGACTCTTCTTACTGTCTAAGTTTTGAACCATTCCTGTGTCACTAGTTATAGATTCCTATGCTTCACTTCATGTTTACTGTATCCCACTGACCTTCTTATTGACGATGAAACACAGAAATTGCATCGAAATTAAATACAAAAGGCACAATGCCGACTTAAGTACAAGAAAACTGACTCTTCTTACAGCCTATGCTGTGAACCTTTCCTGAGACACTACTTATAGATTCCGATGCTTCACCTCAGGTTTACTGTATCCCTCTGACCTTCGTATTGACGATTAAACACAGATATTACATCGGAATTAAATACAACAGGCACAATAACGACTTAAGTACAAGAAACATGACTCTTGTCACTGTCTATGTTTTGAACCATTCCTGTGACACTAGTTATAGATTCCGATGCTTCACTTCATGTCTACTGTATCCTTCTGAAGTTCTTATTGACGATGAAACACAGAAATTGCATCGGAATTAAATACAAAAGGCACAATGCCGACTTAAGTACAAGAAAACTGACTCTTCTAACTGTCTAAGTTTTGAACCATTCCTGTGACACTAGTTATAGATTCCTATGCTTCACTTAAGGCTTACTGTATCCCTCTGACCTCCTTATTGACGATAAAACACAGAAATTGCATCGGAATTAAATACAAAAGGCACAATGTCGACTTAAGTACAAGAAAACTGACTCTTCTTACTGTCTATGTTTGAACCATTCCTGTGACACTAGTTATAGATTCCGATGCTACACTTCAGTTTACTGTATCCCTCTGACCTTCTTATTGACGGTGAAACACAGAAATTGCATCGGAATTAAATACAAAAGGCACAATGCCGACTTAAGTACAAGAAAACTGACTCTTCTTACTGTCAATGTTTTGAACCATTCCTGTGACACTAGTTATAGATTCTGCTGCTTCACTTCAGGTTTACTGTATCCCTCCAACCTTCTTATTGACGATGAAACACAGAAATTGCATCGGAGTTAAATACAAAGGCACAATGCCGACATAAGTACAAGAGAACTGACTGTTCTTACTGTCAATGCTTTGAACCATTCCTGTGACCCTAGTTATAGATTCTGCTGCTTCACTTCAGGTTTACTGTATCCCTCCAACCTTCTTATTGACGATGAAACACAGAAATTACATCGGAATTAATGCAAAAGGTACAATGCCGACTTAAGTACAAGAAAACTGACTCTTCTTACTGTCTATGTTTTGAACCATTCATGTGTCGCTCGTTATAGTTACCGATGCTTTACTTCAGGATTACTGTATCCCTCTGACCTTCTTATTGACGATGAAACACAGATATCGCTACGGAATTAAATACAAAAGGCACAATGCCGACTTAAGTACAAGATAAGTGACTCTTCTTACTGTCTGTAGTTTGAACCATACTTGTTACACTAGTTAGAGTTTCCGATGCTTCACTTCAGGTTTACTGTATCCCTCTGACCTTCTTATTGACGATGAAACACAGATATTGCATCGGAATTAAATACAAAAGGCACAATGCCGACTTAAGTACAAGAAAACTGACTCTTCTTACTGTCTATGTTTTGAACCATTCCTGTGACACTAGTTATAGATTCCGATGCTTCACTTCAGTTTTACTGTATCCCTCTGACCTTCTTATTGACGATGAAACACAGATATTGCTTCGGAATTATATACAAAACGTACAATGCCGACTTAAGTACAAGAAAACTGACTCTTCTTACTGTCTATGTTTTGAACCATTCCTGTGACACTAGTTATAGATTCCGATGTTTCACTTCAGGTTTACTGTTTCCCTCTGACCTTCTTAATGACGATGAAACTCAGAAATTGCATCGGAAATAAATATAAAAAGCTCAATTCCGACTTAAGTACAAGAAAACTGACTCTTCTTACTGTCTGTGGTTTGAACCATACTTGTTACACTAGATATAGATTCCGATGCTTCACTTCAGGTTTACTGTATCCTTCTGACCTTCTTATTGACGATGAAACACAGAAATTGCATCGGAATTAAATATAAATGGCACAATGCCGGCTTAAGTACGAGAAAACTGACTCTTCTTACTGTCTATGTTTTGAACCACTCCTATGACTATAGTTATTGATTCCGATGCTTCACTTCAGGTTTACTGTATCCCTCTGACCTTCTTATTGACGATGAAACATAGAAATTGCATCGGAATTAAATAGAAAAGGCACAATGCCGACTTAAGTACAAGAAAACTAACTCTTCTTACTGTCTATGTTTGAACCATTCCTGTTACAGTAGTTATAGATTCCGATGCTTCACTTCAGGTTTACTGTATCCCTCTGACCGTCTTATTGACGATGAAACACAGATATTGCATTGGAATTAATTGCAAAATGCACTATGCCGACTTAAGTACAAGTAAACTGACTCTTCTTACTGTCTATGTTTTGAACCATTCCTGTGACACTAGTTATAGATTCCAATGCGTCACTTCAGGATTGTTGTATCCCACTGACCTTCTAATTGACGATGAAACACAGAAATTGCATCGGAATTAAATACAAAAGGCACAATGCCGACGTAAGTTCAAGAAAACTGACTCTTCTTACTGTCTAAGTTTTGAACCATTCCTGTGACACTAGTTATTGATTCCTATGCTTCACTTCAGGTTTACTGTATCCCACTGACCTTCTTAATGACGATGAAACACAGAAATTGCATCGAAATTAAATACAAAAGGCACAATGCCGACTTAAGTACAAGAAAACTGACTCTTCTTACAGCCTATGCTGTGAACCATTCCTGAGACACTACTTATAGATTCCGATGCTTCACCTCAGGTTTACTGTATCCCTCTGACCTTCGTATTGACAATGAAACACAGATATTACATCGGAATTAAATACAACAGGCACAATAACGACTTAAGTACAAGAAACATGACTCTTGTCACTGTCTATGTTTTGAACCATTCCTGTGACACTAGTTATAGATTCCGATGCTTCACTTCATGTCTACTGTATCCTTCTGAAGTTCTTATTGACGATGAAACACAGAAATTGCATCGGAATTAAATACAAAAGGCACAATGCCGACTTAAGTACAAGAAAACTGACTCTTCTAACTGTCTAAGTTTTGAACCATTCCTGTGACACTAGTTATAGATTCCTATGCTTCACTTAAGGCTTACTGTATCCCTCTGACCTTCTTATTGACGATAAAACACAGAAATTACATCGGAATTAAATACAAAAGGCACAATGTCGACTTAAGTACAAGAAAACTGACTCTTCTAACTGTCTATGTTTGAACCATTCCTGTGACACTAGTTATAGATTCCGATGCTACACTTCAGTTTACTGTATCCCTCTGACCTTCTTATTGACGATGAAACACAGAAATTGCATCGGAATTAAATACAAAAGGCACAATGCCGACTTAAGTACAAGAAAACTGACTCTTCTTACTGTCAATGTTTTGAACCATTCCTGTGACACTAGTTATAGATTCTGCTGCTTCACTTCAGGTTTACTGTATCCCTCCAACCTTCTTATTGACGATGAAACACAGAAATTGCATCGGAGTTAAATACAAAGGCACAATGCCGACACAAGTACAAGAAAACTGACTGTTCTTACTGTCAATGCTTTGAACCATTCCTGTGACCCTAGTTATAGATTCTGCTGCTTCACTTCAGGTTTACTGTATCCCTCCAACCTTCTTATTGACGATGAAACACAGAAATTACATCGGAATTAATGCAAAAGGTACAATGCCGACTTAAGTACAAGAAAACTGACTCTTCTTACTGTCTATGTTTTGAACCATTCATGTGACGCTCGTTATAGTTACCGATGCTTTACTTCAGGATTACTGTATCCCTCTGACCTTCTTATTGACGATGAAACACAGATATCGCTTCGGAATTAAATACAAAAGGCACAATGCCGACTTAAGTACAAGATAAGTGACTCTTCTTACTGTCTGTAGTTTGAACCATACTTGTTACACTAGTTAGAGTTTCCGATGCTTCACTTCAGGTTTACTGTATCCTTCTGACCTTCTTATTGACGATGAAACACAGAAATTGCATCGGAATTAAATATAAATGGCACAATGCCGGCTTAAGTACGAGAAAACTGACTCTTCTTACTGTCTATGTTTTGAACCACTCCTATGACTATAGTTATTGATTCCGATGCTTCACTTCAGGTTTACTGTATCCCTCTGACCTTCTTATTGACGATGAAACATAGAAATTGCATCGGAATTAAATAGAAAAGGCACAATGCCGACTTAAGTACAAGAAAACTAACTCTTCTTACTGTCTATGTTTGAACCATTCCTGTTACAGTAGTTATAGATTCCGATGCTTCACTTCAGGTTTACTGTATCCCTCTGACCGTCTTATTGACGATGAAACACAGATATTGCATTGGAATTAATTACAAAATGCACTATGCCGACTTAAGTACAAGTAAACTGACTCTTCTTACTGTCTATGTTTTGAACCATTCCTGTGACACTAGTTATAGATTCCAATGCGTCACTTCAGGATTGCTGTATCCCACTGACCTTCTAATTGACGATGAAACACAGAAATTGCATCGGAATTAAATACAAAAGGCACAATGCCGACGTAAGTTCAAGAAAACTGACTCTTCTTACTGTCTAAGTTTTGAACCATTCCTGTGACACTAGTTATTGATTCCTATGCTTCACTTCAGGTTTACTGTATCCCACTGACCTTCTTAATGACGATGAAACACAGAAATTGCATCGAAATTAAATACAAAAGGCACAATGCCGACTTAAGTACAAGAAAACTGACTCTTCTTACAGCCTATGCTGTGAACCATTCCTGAGACACTACTTATAGATTCCGATGCTTCACCTCAGGTTTACTGTATCCCTCTGACCTTCGTATTGACGATGAAACACAGATATTACATCGGAATTAAATACAACAGGCACAATAACGACTTAAGTACAAGAAACATGACTCTTGTCACTGTCTATGTTTTGAACCATTCCTGTGACACTAGTTATAGATTCCGATGCTTCACTTCATGTCTACTGTATCCTTCTGAAGTTCTTATTGACGATGAAACACAGAAATTGCATCGGAATTAAATACAAAAGGCACAATGCCGACTTAAGTACAAGAAAACTGACTCTTCTAACTGTCTAAGTTTTGAACCATTCCTGTGACACTAGTTATAGATTCCTATGCTTCACTTAAGGCTTACTGTATCCCTCTGACCTTCTTATTGACGATAAAACACAGAAATTGCATCGGAATTAAATACAAAAGGCACAATGTCGACTTAAGTACAAGAAAACTGACTCTTCTTACTGTCTATGTTTGAACCATTCCTGTGACACTAGTTATAGATTCCGATGCTACACTTCAGTTTACTGTATCCCTCTGACCTTCTTATTGACGGTGAAACACAGAAATTGCATCGGAATTAAATACAAAAGGCACAATGCCGACTTAAGTACAAGAAAACTGACTCTTCTTACTGTCAATGTTTTGAACCATTCCTGTGACACTAGTTATAGATTCTGCTGCTTCACTTCAGGTTTACTGTATCCCTCCAACCTTCTTATTGACGATGAAACACAGAAATTGCATCGGAGTTAAATACAAAGGCACAATGCCGACACAAGTACAAGAAAACTGACTGTTCTTACTGTCAATGCTTTGAACCATTCCTGTGACCCTAGTTATAGATTCTGCTGCTTCACTTCAGGTTTACTGTATCCCTCCAACCTTCTTATTGACGATGAAACACAGAAATTACATCGGAATTAATGCAAAAGGTACAATGCCGACTTAAGTACAAGAAAACTGACTCTTCTTACTGTCTATGTTTTGAACCATTCATGTGACGCTCGTTATAGTTACCGATGCTTTACTTCAGGATTACTGTATCCCTCTGACCTTCTTATTGACGATGAAACACAGATATCGCTTCGGAATTAAATACAAAAGGCACAATGCCGACTTAAGTACAAGATAAGTGACTCTTCTTACTGTCTGTAGTTTGAACCATACTTGTTACACTAGTTAGAGTTTCCGATGCTTCACTTCAGGTTTACTGTATCCCTCTGACCTTCTTATTGACGATGAAACACAGAAATTGCATCGGAATTAAATATAAATGGCACAATGCCGACTTAAGTACGAGAAAACTGACTCTTCTTACTGTCTATGTTTTGAACCATTCCTGTGACACTAGTTATATGCTTCCGATGCTTCACTTCAGGTTAACTGTATCCCTCTGACCTTCTTATTGACGATGAAACATAGAAATTGCATCGGAATTAAATAGAAAAGCCACAATGCCGACTTAAGCACAAGAAAATTGACTCTTCTTACAGTCTATGTATTGAACCATTCCTGAGACACTACTTATAGATTCCGATGCTTCACTTCAGGTTTACTGTATCATTCTGACCTTCTTATTCACGATGAAACACAGATATTGCATCGGAATTAAATACAAAAGGCACAATGCCGACTTAAGTACAAGAAAACTGGCTCTTCTTGCTGTCTATGTTTTGAACCATTCCTGTGACACTAGTTATAGATTCCGATGCTTCACTTCAGGCTTACTGTTTCCCTCTGACCTTCTTATTGACGATGAAACACAGAAATTGCATCGGAATTAAATACAAAAGGCACAATGCCGACTTAAGTACAAGCAAACTGACTCTTCTTACTGTCTATGTTTTGAACCATTCCTGTGACACTAGTTATAGATTCCGATGCTTCACTTCAGGTCTACTGTATCCCTCTGACCTTCTTATTGACGATGAAACACAGATATTGCATCGGAATTATATACAAAACGTACAATGCCGACTTAAGTACAAGAAAACTGACTCTTCTTACTGTCTATGTTTTGAACCATTCCTGTGACACTAGTTATAGATTCCGATGTTTCACTTCAGGTTTACTGTTTCCCTCTGACCTTCTTATTGACGATGAAACACAGAAATTGCATCGGAAATAAATATAAAAAGCTCAATTCCGACTTAAGTACAAGAAAACTGACTTTTCTTACTGCCTGTGGTTTGAACCATACTTGTTACACTAGTTATAGATTCCGATGCTTCACTTCAGGTTTACTGTATCCTTCTGACCTTCTTATTGACGATGAAACACAGAAATTGCATCGGAATTAAATATAAATGGCACAATGCCGGCTTAAGTACGAGAAAACTGACTCTTCTTACTGTCTATGTTTTGAACCACTCCTATGACTATAGTTATTGATTCCGATGCTTCACTTCAGGTTTACTGTATCCCTCTGACCTTCTTATTGAGGATGAAACATAGAAATTGCATCGGAATTAAATAGAAAAGGCACAATGCCGACTTAAGTACAAGAAAACTAACTCTTCTAACTGTCTATGTTTGAACCATTCCTGTTACAGTAGTTATAGATTCCGATGCTTCACTTCAGGTTTACTGTATCCCTCTGACCGTCTTATTGACGATGAAACACAGATATTGCATTGGAATTAATTACAAAAGGCACTATGCCGACTTAAGTACAAGAAAACTGACTCTTCTTACTGTCTATGTTTTGAACCATTCCTGTGACACTAGTTATAGATTCCAATGCGTCACTTCAGGATTGCTGTATCCCACTGACCTTCTAATTGACGATGAAACACAGAAATTGCATCGGAATTAAATACAAAAGGCACAATGCCGACGTAAGTTCAAGAAAACTGACTCTTCTTACTGTCTAAGTTTTGAACCATTCCTGTGACACTAGTTATTGATTCCTATGCTTCACTTCAGGTTTACTGTATCCCACTGACCTTCTTAATGACGATGAAACACAGAAATTGCATCGAAATTAAATACAAAAGGCACAATGCCGACTTAAGTACAAGAAAACTGACTCTTCTTACAGCCTATGCTGTGAACCATTCCTGAGACACTACTTATAGATTCCGATGCTTCACCTCAGGTTTACTGTATCCCTCTGACCTTCGTATTGACGATGAAACACAGATATTACATCGGAATTAAATACAACAGGCACAATGCCGACTTAAGTACAAGAAACATGACTCTTGTCACTGTCTATGTTTTGAACCATTCCTGTGACACTAGTTATAGATTCCGATGCTTCACTTCATGTCTACTGTATCCTTCTGAAGTTCTTATTGACGATGAAACACAGAAATTGCATCGGAAGTAAATACAAAAGGCACAATGCCGACTTAAGTAAAAGAAAACTGACTCTTCTAACTGTCTAAGTTTTGAACCATTCCTGTGACACTAGTTATAGATTCCTATGCTTCACTTAACGCTTACTGTATCCCTCTGACCTTCTTATTGACGATAAAACACAGAAATTGCATCGGAATTAAATACAAAAGGCACAATGTCGACTTAAGTACAAGAAAACTGACTCTTCTTACTGTCTATGTTTCAACCATTCCTGTGACACTAGTTATAGATTCCGATGCTTCACTTCATGTCTACTGTATCCTTCTGAAGTTCTTATTGACGATGAAACACAGAAATTGCATCGGAATTAAATACAAAAGGCACAATGCCGACTTAAGTACAAGAAAACTGACTCTTCTAACTGTCTAAGTTTTGAACCATTCCTGTGACTCTAGTTATAGATTCCGATGCTTCACTTCAGTTTACTGTATCCCTCTGACCTTCATATTGAAGGTGAAACACAGAAATTGCATCGGAATTAAATACAAAAGGCACAATGCCGACTTAAGTACAAGTAAATTGACTCTTCTTACTGTCAATGTTTTGAACCATTCCTGTGACACTAGTTATTGATTCTGCTGCTTCACTTCAGGTTTACTGTATCCCTCCAACCTTCTTATTGACGATGAAACACAGAAATTGCATCGGAGTTAAATACAAAGGCACAATGCCGACTTAAGTACAAGAAAACTGACTCTTCTTACTGTCTATGTTTTGAACCATTCCTGTGACACTAGTTATAGATTCTGATGCTTCACTTCAGGTTTACTGTATCCCTCTGACCTTCTTATTGACGATGAAACACAGAAATTGTATCGGAATCAAATAGAAAAGGCACAATGCTGACTTAAGTACATGAAAACTGACTCTTCTCACTGTCTATGTTTTGAACCGTTCATGTGACACTAATTATAGATTCCGATGCTTCACTTTAGGTCAACTTTATCCCTCTGACCTTATTATTGACGATGAAACACAGAAATTGCATCGGAATTAAATGCAAAATGCACAATGCCGACTTAAGTACAAGAAAACTGACTCTTCTTACTGTCTATGTTTTGAACCATTCCTGTGACACTAGTTATAGATTCCGATGCTTCACGTCAGTTTACTGTATCCCTCTGACCTTCTTATTGACGGTGAAACACAGAAATTGTTTCGGAATTAAATACAAAAGGCACAATGCCGACTTAAGTACAAGAAAACTGACTCTTCTTACTGTCAATGTTTTGAACCATTCCTGTGACACTAGTTATAGATTCTGCTGCTTCACTTCAGGTTTACTGTATCCCTCCAACCTTCTTATTGACGATGAAACACAGAAATTGCATCGGAGGTAAATACAAAGGCACAATGCCGACTTAAGTACAAGAAAACTGACTCTTCTTACTGTCTATGTTTGAACAATTCCTGTGACACTAGTTATAGATTCCGATGCTTCACTTCAGGTTTACTGTATCCCACTGACCTTCTTATTGACGATGAAACACAGAATCGGAATTAAATAGAAAAGGCACAATGCTGACTTAAGTACATGAAAACTGACTCTTCTCACTGTCTATGTTTTGAACCATTCATGTGACACTAGTTATAGATTCCGATGCTTCACTTTAGGTCTACTGTATCCCTCTGACCTTCTTATTGACGATGAAACACAGAAATTGCATCGGAATTAAATTGAAAATGCATAATGCCGACTTAAGTACAAGAAAACTGACTCTTCTTACTGTCTATGTCTTGAACCATTCCTGTGACACTAGTTATAGATACCGATCCTTCACTTCAGGTTTACTGTATCCCTCTGACCTTCGTATTGACGATGAAACACAGAAATTGCAACGGAATTAAATACAAAAGGCACAATGCCGACTTAAGTTCAAGAAAACTGACTCTTCTTACTGTCTATGTTTTGAACCATTCCTGTGACACTAGTTATAGATTCCGATGCTTCACTTCAGGTTTGCTGTATCCCTCTGTCTTTCTTATTGACGATGAAACACAGAAATTGCATCGGAATTAATACAAAAGGTACAATGCCGACTTAAGTACAAGAGAACTGACTCTTCTTACTGTCTATGCTTTGAACCATTCATGAGACGCTCGTTATAGTTTCCGATGCTTTACTTCAGGTTTACTGTTTCCCTCTGACCTTCTTATTGACGATGAAACACAGATATTGCTTCGGAATTAAATACAAAATGCACAATGCCGACTTAAGTACAAGATAACTGACTCTTCTTACTGTCTATGTTTTGAACCATTTCTGTGACACTAGTTATAGATTTCAATGCGTCACTTCAGGATTACTGTATCCCACTGACCTTCTTATTGACGATGAAACACAGAAATTGCATCGAAATTAAATACAAAAGGCACAATGCCGACTTAAGTACAAGAAAACTGACTCTTCTTACAGCCTATGCTGTGAACCATTCCTGAGACACTACTTATAGATTCCGATGCTTCACTTCAGGTTTACTGTATCCCTCTGACCTTCGTATTGACGATGAAACACAGATATTACATCGGAATTAAATACAACAGGCACAATGCCGACTTAAGTACAAGAAACATGACTCTTGTCACTGTCTATGTTTTGAACCATTCCTGTGACACTAGTTATAGATTCCGATGCTTCACTTCATGTCTACTGTATCCTTCTGAAGTTCTTATTGACGATGAAACACAGAAATTGCATCGCAATTAAATACAAAAGGCACAATGCCGACTTAAGTACAAGAAAACTGACTCTTCTAACTGTCTAAGTTTTGAACCATTCCTGTGACACTTGTTATTGATTCCGATGCTTCACTTCAGGTTTACTGTATCCCTCTGAACTTCTTATTGACGATGAAACATAGAAATTGCATCGGAATTAAATAGAAAAGGCACAATGCTGACTTAAGTACAAGAAAACTAACTCTTCTAACTGTCTATGTTTGAACCATTCCTGTTACACTAGTTATAGATTCGGATGCCTCACTTCAGGTTTACTGTATCCCTCTGACCGTCTTATTGACGATGAACCGCAGATATAGCATCGGAATTGAATACAAAAGGCACAATGCCGACTTAAGTACAAGAAAACTGACTCTTCTTACTGTCTATGTTTTGAACCATTTCTGTGACACTAGTTATAGATTTCAATGCGTCACTTCAGGATTACTGTATCCCACTGACCTTCTTATTGACGATGAAACACAGAAATTGCATCGAAATTAAATACAAAAGGCACAATGCCGACTTAAGTACAAGAAAACTGACTCTTCTTACAGCCTATGCTGTGAACCATTCCTGAGACACTACTTATAGATTCCGATGCTTCACTTCAGGTTTACTGTATCCCTCTGACCTTCGTATTGACGATGAAACACAGATATTACATCGGAATTAAATACAACAGACACAATGCCGACTTAAGTACAAGAAACATGACTCTTGTCACTGTCTATGTTTTGAACCATTCCTGTGACACTAGTTATAGATTCCGATGCTTCACTTCATGTCTACTGTATCCTTCTGAAGTTCTTATTGACGATGAAACACAGAAATTGCATCGCAATTAAATACAAAAGGCACAATGCCGACTTAAGTACAAGAAAACTGACTCTTCTAACTGTCTAAGTTTTGAAACATTCCTGTGACACTAGTTATAGATTCCTATGCTTCACTTCCGGTTTACTGTATCCCTCTGACCCTCTTATTGACGTTGAAACACAGAAATTGCATCGGAATTAAATACAAAAGGCACAATTTCGACTTAAGTACAAGAAAACTGACTCTTCTTACTGTCTATGTTTGAACAATTCCTGTGACACTATTTATAGATTCCGATGCTTCACTTCAGTTTACTGTATCCCTGTGACCTTCTTATTGACGGTGAAACACAGAAATTGTTTCGGAATTAAATACAAAAGGCACAATGCCGACTTAAGTACAAGAAAACTGACTCTTCTTACTGTCAATGTTTTGAACCATTCCTGTGACACTAGTTATAGATTCTGCTGCTTCACTTCAGGTTTACTGTATCCCTCCAACCTTCTTATTGACGATGAAACACAGAAATTGCATCGGAGTTAAATACAAAGGCACAATACCGACTTAAGTACAAGAAAACTGACTCTTCTTACTGTCTATGTTTGAACAATTCCTGTGACACTAGTTATAGATTCCGATGCTTCACTTCAGGTTTACTGTATCCCACTGACCTTCTTATTGACGATGAAACACAGAAATTGTATCGGAATTAAATAGAAAAGGCACAATGCTGACTTAAGTACATGAAAACTGACTCTGATCACTGTCTATGTTTTGAACCATTCATGTGACACTAGTTATAGATTCCGATGCTTCACTTTAGGTCTACTGTATCCCTCTGACCTTCTTATTGACGATGAAACACAGAAATTGCATCGGAATTAAATTCAAAATGCACAATGCCGACTTAAGTACAAGAAAACTGACTCTTCTTACTGTCTATGTTTTGAACCATTCCTGTGACACTAGTTATAGATACCGATCCTTCACTTCAGGTTTACTGTATCCTTCTGACCTTCGTATTGACGATGAAACACAGAAATTGCATCGGAATTAAATACAAAAGGCACAATGCCGACTTAAGTTCAAGAAAACTGACTCTTCTTACTGTCTATGTTTTGAACCATTCCTGTGACACTAGTTATAGATTCCGATGCTTCACTTCAGGTTTGCTGTATCCCTCTGTCCTTCTTATTGACGATGAAACAAAGAAATTGCATCGGAATTCAATCCAAAAAGCACAATGCCGACTTAAGTACAAGAAAACTGACTCTTCTTACTGTCTATGTTTTGAACCATTCCTGTGACACTAGTTACTGATTCCGATGCTTCACTTCAGGTTTACTCTATCCCTCTGACCATCTTATTGACGATTAAACACAGAAATTGCATCGGAATTAATACAAAAGGTACAATGCCGACTTAAGTACAAGAAAACTGACTCTTCTTACTGTCTATGTTTTGAACCATTCGTGTGACACTCGTTATAGATTCCGATGCTTTACTTCAGGTTTACTGTATCCCTCTGACCTTCTTATTGTCGATGAAACTCAGATATAGCTTCGGAATTAAATACAAAAGTCACAATGCCGACTTAAGTACAAGAAAATTGACTCTTCTTACTGTCTATGTTTTGAACCATTCCTGAGACACTACTTATAGATTCCGATGCTTCACTTCAGGTTTACTGTATCCCTCTCACCTTCGTATTGACGATGAAACACAGATATTACATCGGAATTAAATACAACAGGCACAATGCCGACTTAAGTACAAGAAACATGACTCTTGTCACTGTCTATGTTTTGAACCATTCCTGTGACACTAGTTATAGATTCCGATGCTTCACTTCATGTCTACTGTATCCTTCTGAAGTTCTTATTGACGATGAAACACAGAAATTGCATCGCAATTAAATACAAAAGGCACAATGCCGACTTAAGTACAAGAAAACTGACTCTTCTAACTGTCTAAGTTTTGAAACATTCCTGTGACACTAGTTATAGATTCCTATGCTTCACTTCCGGTTTACTGTATCCCTCTGACCCTCTTATTGACGTTGAAACACAGAAATTGCATCGGAATTAAATACAAAAGGCACAATTTCGACTTAAGTACAAGAAAACTGACTCTTCTTACTGTCTATGTTTGAACAATTCCTGTGACACTATTTATAGATTCCGATGCTTCACTTCAGTTTACTGTATCCCTGTGACCTTCTTATTGACGGTGAAACACAGAAATTGTTTCGGAATTAAATACAAAAGGCACAATGCCGACTTAAGTACAAGAAAACTGACTCTTCTTACTGTCAATGTTTTGAACCATTCCTGTGACACTAGTTATAGATTCTGCTGCTTCACTTCAGGTTTACTGTATCCCTCCAACCTTCTTATTGACGATGAAACACAGAAATTGCATCGGAGTTAAATACAAAGGCACAATACCGACTTAAGTACAAGAAAACTGACTCTTCTTACTGTCTATGTTTGAACAATTCCTGTGACACTAGTTATAGATTCCGATGCTTCACTTCAGGTTTACTGTATCCCACTGACCTTCTTATTGACGATGAAACACAGAAATTGTATCGGAATTAAATAGAAAAGGCACAATGCTGACTTAAGTACATGAAAACTGACTCTGATCACTGTCTATGTTTTGAACCATTCATGTGACACTAGTTATAGATTCCGATGCTTCACTTTAGGTCTACTGTATCCCTCTGACCTTCTTATTGACGATGAAACACAGAAATTGCATCGGAATTAAATTCAAAATGCACAATGCCGACTTAAGTACAAGAAAACTGACTCTTCTTACTGTCTATGTTTTGAACCATTCCTGTGACACTAGTTATAGATACCGATCCTTCACTTCAGGTTTACTGTATCCTTCTGACCTTCGTATTGACGATGAAACACAGAAATTGCATCGGAATTAAATACAAAAGGCACAATGCCGACTTAAGTTCAAGAAAACTGACTCTTCTTACTGTCTATGTTTTGAACCATTCCTGTGACACTAGTTATAGATTCCGATGCTTCACTTCAGGTTTGCTGTATCCCTCTGTCCTTCTTATTGACGATGAAACAAAGAAATTGCATCGGAATTCAATCCAAAAAGCACAATGCCGACTTAAGTACAAGAAAACTGACTCTTCTTACTGTCTATGTTTTGAACCATTCCTGTGACACTAGTTACTGATTCCGATGCTTCACTTCAGGTTTACTCTATCCCTCTGACCATCTTATTGACGATTAAACACAGAAATTGCATCGGAATTAATACAAAAGGTACAATGCCGACTTAAGTACAAGAAAACTGACTCTTCTTACTGTCTATGTTTTGAACCATTCGTGTGACACTCGTTATAGATTCCGATGCTTTACTTCAGGTTTACTGTATCCCTCTGACCTTCTTATTGTCGATGAAACACAGATATAGCTTCGGAATTAAATACAAAAGTCACAATGCCGACTTAAGTACAAGAAAATTGACTCTTCTTACTGTCTATGTTTTGAACCATTCCTGAGACACTACTTATAGATTCCGTTGCTTCACTTCAGGTTTACTGTATCCCTCTCACCTTCTTATTGACGATGAAACACAGATATTGCATCGGAATTAAATACAAAAGGCACAATGCCGACTTAAGTACAAGTAAAATAACTCTTCTAACTGTCTATGTTTGAACCATTCCTGTTACACTAGTTATAGATTCCGATGCTTCACTTCACGTCTACTGTATGCTTCTGAAGTTCTTATTGACGATGAAACACAGAAATTGCATCGGAATTAAATAAAAAAGGCAAATTGCCGACTTAAGTACAAGAAAACTGACTCTTCTTACTGTCTAAGTTTGGAATCATTCCTGTGACACTAGTTATAGATTCCTATGCTTCACTTCAGGTTTTCTGTATCCCTCTGACCTTCTTATTGACGATGAAACACAGAAATTGCATCGGAATTAAGTACAAATGGCACAATGCCGACTTAAGTACAAGAAAACTGACTCTTCTTACTGTCTATGTTTGAACCAATCCTGTGACACTAGTTATAAATTCCGATGCTTCAGTTCAGTATACTGTATCCCTCTGACCTTATTGTTGACGGTGAAACACAGAATTTGCATCGGAATTAAATACAAAAGGCACAATGCCGACTTAAGTACAAGAAAACTGACTCTTCTTACTGTCTATGTTTTGAACCATTCCTGTGTCACTAGTTATAGATTCTGCTGCTTCACTTCAGGTTTACTGTATCCCTCCGACCTTCTTATTGACGATGAAACACAGAAATTGCATCGGAGTTAAATACAAAGGCACAATGCCAACTTAAGTACAAGAAAACTGACTCTTCTTACTGTCTATGTTTGAACCATTCCTGTGACACTCGTTATCGATTCCGATGCTTCACTTCAGGTTTACTGTATCCCTCTGACCTTCTTATTGACGATGAAACACAGAAATTGCATCGGAATTAAATATAAAAAGCACAATGCCGACTTAAGTACAAGAAAACTAACTCTTCTAACTGTCTATGTTTGAACCATTCCTGTTACACTAGTTATGGATTCCGATCCTTCACTTCAGGTTTACTGAATCCCTCTGACCGTCTTATTGACGATGAAACACAGATATTGCATCGGAATTAAATTGAAAAGGCACTATGCCGACTTAAGTACAAGAAATTTGACTCTTATTACTGTCTATGTTTTGAACCATTCCAGACACACTACTTATGGATTCCGATGCTTCACTTCAGGTTTACTGTATCCCTCTGACCTTCGTATTGACGATGAAACACAGAAGTTGCATCGGAATTAAATACAAAAGGCACAATGCCGACTTAAGTACAAGAAAATTGACTCTTCTTACTGTCTATGTTTTGAACCATTCCTGTGACACTAGTTATAGATTCCGATGCTTCACTTCAGGTTTACTGTATCCCTCTGACCTTCTTATTGACGATGAAACACAGAAATTGCATCCGAATTAAATACAAAAGGCACAATGCCGACTTAAGTACGAGAAAACTGGCTATTGTCACTGTCTATGTTTTGAACCATTCCTGTGACACTAGTTATAGATTCCGATGCTTCACTTCATGTCTACTGTATCCTTCTGGTGTTCTTATTGACGATGAAAGACAGAAATTGCATCGGAGTTAAATACAAAGGAACAATGCCAACTTAAGTACAAGAAAACTGACTCTTCTTACTGTCTATGGTTGGTTGGTAGGTTTGGGGAAGGAGACCAGACAGCGTGGTCATCGGTCTCATCGGATTAGGGAAGGATTGGGAAGGAAGTCGGCCGTGCCCTTTCAGAGGAACCATCCCGTCATTTGCCTGGAGTGATTTAGGGAAATTACGGAAAACCTAAATCAGGATGGCATGACGCGGGATTGAACCGTCGTCCACCCGAATGCGAGTCCAGTGTTACTGTCTATGCTTTGAACCATTCCTGTGACACTCGTTATAGATTCCGTTGCTTCACTTCAGGTTCACTGTATCCCTCTGACCTTCGTATAGACGATGAAACACAGAAGTTGCATCGGAATTAAATACAAAAGACACAATGCCGACTTAAGTACAAGAAAACTGACTCTTCTTACTGTCTATGATTTGAACCATTCCTGTGACACTAGTTGTAGATTCCGATGCTTCACTTCAGGTTTACTGTATCCCTCTGACCTTCTTATTGACGATAAAACGCAGAAACCAAATCGGAATTAAATACAAAAAGCACAATGCCGACTTTAGTACAAGAAAACTAACTCTTCATATTGTCTATGTTTTGAACCATTCCTGTGACACTAGTATCAGATTCCGATTCTTCACTTCGGGTTTACTGTATCCCTCTGACCTTCTTATTGACGATGAAACATAGAAATTGAATCGGAATTAAATAGAAAAGACACAATGCCGACTTAAGTACAAGAAAACTAACTCTTCTAACTCTCTATGTTTGAACCATTCCTGTTACACTAGTTATAGATTCCGATGCTTCACTTCAGGTTTACTGTATCCCTCTGACGGTCTTATTGACGATGAAACACAGATATTGCATCGGAATTAAATACAAAAGGCACTATTCCGACTTAAGTAAAAGAAAACTGACTCTTCTTACTGTCAATGTTTTGAACCATTCCTATGACACTAGTTATAGATTCCAATGCGTCACTTCAGGTTTACTGTATCCCACTGACCTTCTTATTGACGATGAAACACAGAAATTGCATCGGAATTAAATACAAAAGGCACAATGCCGCCTTAAGTACAAGACAACTGACTCTTCTTACAGCCTATGTTTGACCATTCCTGAGACACTACTTATAGATTCCGATGCTTCACTTCAGGTTTACTGTGTCCCTCTGACCTTCTTATTCATGATGAAACACAGATATTGCATCGGAATTAAATACAACAGGCACAATGCCGACTTAAGTACAAGAAAACTGGCTCTTGTCACTGTCTATGTTTTGAACCCTTCCTGTGACACTAGTTATAGATTCCGATGCTTCACTTCAGGTCTACTGTATCGTTCTGATGTTCTTATTGACGATGAAACACAGAAATTGCATCGGAATTAAATACTAAAGGCACAATGCCGACTTAAGTACAAGAAAACTGACTCTTCTTACTGTCTAAGTTTTGAACCATTCCTGTGACACTAGTTATAGATTCCTATGCTTCACTTCAGGTTTACTGTATCCCTCTGACCTTCTTATTGACGATGAAACACAGAAATTGAATCGGAATTAAATAGAAAAGGCACAATGCCGACTTAAGTACAGGAAAACTGACTCTTCTTACTGTCTATGTTTGAACCATTCCTGTGACACTAGTTATAGATTCCGATGCTTCACTTCAGTTTACTGTATCCCTCTGACCTTCTTATTGACGGTGAAACACAGAAATTGCATCGGAATTACATACGAAAGGCACAATGCCGACTTAAGTACAAGAAAACTGACTCTTCTTACTGTCAATGTATTGAACCATTCCTGTGACACTAGTTATAGATTCGGCTGTTTCACTTCAGGTTTACTGTATCCCTCCGACCTTCTTATTGACGATGAAACACAGAAATTGCATCGAAGTTAAATACAAGGGCACAATGCCGACTTAAGTACAAGAAAACTGATTCTTCCTACTGTCTATGTTTGAACCATTCCTGTGACACTAGTTATAGATTCCAATGCGTCACTTCAGGTTTACTGTATCCCACTGACCTTCTTATTAACGATGAAACTTAGAAATTGCATCGGAATTAAATACAAAAGGCACAATGTCGACTTAAGTACAAGAAAACAGACTCTTCTTACAACCTACGTTTGATCCATTCCTGAGACACTACTTATAGATTCCGATGCTTCACTTCAGGTTTACTGTATCCCTCTGACCTTCTTATTGACGATGAAACACAGATATTGCATCGGAATTAAATACAACAGTCACAATGCCGACTTAAGTACAAGAAAACTGGCTCTTGTCACTGTCTATGTTTTGAACCATTCCTGTGACACTAGTTATAGATTCCGATGCTCCACTTCAGGTCTACTGTATCCTTCTGATGTTCTTATTGACGATGAAACACAGAAATTGCATCGGAATTAAATACAAAAGGGACAAAACCGACTTAAGTACAAGAAAACTGACTCTTCTTACTGTCAATGTTTGAACCATTCCTGTGACACTAGTTATAGATTCTGCTGCTTCACTTCAGGTTTACTGTATCCCTCCGACCTTCTTAATGACGATGAAAAACAGAAATTGCATCGGAATTAATACAAAAGGTACAATGCCGACTTAAGTATGAGAAAACTGACTCTTCTTACTGTCTATGTTTTGAACCATTCGTGTGACACTCGTTATAGATTCCGATTTTTCACATCAGGTTTACTGCATCCCTCTGACCTTCTTATTGACGATGAAACACTGAAATTGCATCGGAATTAAATGTAAAAGGCACAATGCCGACTTAAGTACAAGGAAACTGACTCTTCTTACTGTCTATGTTTTGAACCATTCCTGTGACACTAGTTATTGATTCCGATGCTTCACTTCAGGTTTACTGTATCCCTCTGACCTTCTTGTTGTCGATGAAACATAGAAATTGCATCGGAATTAAATAGAAAAGGCACAATGCCGACTTAAGTAGAAGAAAACTAACTCTTCTAACTGTTTATGTTTGAACCATTCCTGTTACACTAGTTATGGATTCTGATGCTTCACTTAAGGTTTACTTATCCCTCTGACCGTCTTGTTGACGATGAAACACAGATATTGCATCGGAAATTAATACAAAAGGCACAATGCCGACCTAAGTACAAGAAAACTGACTCTTCTTACTGTCTATGTTTTGAACCATTCCTGTGACACTAGTTACAGATTCCAATGCTTCACTTCAGCTTTACTGTATCCCACTGACCTTCTTATTGACGATGAAACACAGAAATTGCATCGGAATTAAATATAAAAGGCACAATGCCGACTTAAGTACAAGAAAACTGACTCTTCTTACAGTCTATGGTTTGAACCATTCCTGAGACACCACTTATAGATTCCGATGCCTCACTTCAGGTTTACTGTATCCCCTCTGACCTTAATATTGACGATGAAACACAGATATTGCATCGGAATTAAATACAAAAGGCACAATGCCGACTTAAGTACAAGAAAACTAACTCTTCTAACTGTCTAAGTTTGAACCATTCCTTTTACACTAGTTATAGATTCTGAAGCTTCACTTCAGGTCTACTGTATCCTTCTGAAGTTCTTATTGACGATGAAACACAGAAATTGCATCGGAATGAAATACAAAGGATAATGCCGACTTAAGTACAAGAAAACTGACTCTTCTTACTGTCTAAGTTTGGAATCATTCCTGTGACAGTAGTTATTGATTCCTATGCTTCACTTCAGGTTTACTGTATCCCTCTGACCTTCTTATTGACGATGTAACACAGAAATTGCATAGGAATTTAATACGAAAGGCACATTGGCGAATTAAGTACAAGAAAACTGACTCTTCTTACTGTCTACGTTTGAACCATTCCTGTGACACTAGTTATAGATTCCGATGCTTCACTTCAGTATACTGTATCCCTCTGACCTACTTGTTGACGTTGAAACACAGAAATTGCATCGGAATTAAATTCAAAAGGCACAATACCGACTTAAGTACAATAAAACTGACTCTTCTTACTGTCTATGTTTTGAACTGTTCCTGTGACACTAGTTATACATTCCGAAGCTTCACTTCAGGTTTACTGTATCCCTCTGACCTTCTTATTGATGATGTAACACAGAAATTGCATCGGAGTTAAATACAAAGGCACAATGCCGAATTAAGTACAAGATAACTAACTCTTCTAACTGTCTATGTTTGAACCATTCCTGTTACACTAGTTATAGATTCCGATGCTTCACTTCAGGTTTACTGTATCCCTCTGACCGTCTTATTGACGATGAAACACAGATATTGCATCGGAATTAAATACAAAAGGCACTATTCCGACTTAAGTACAAGAAAACTGACTCTTCTTACTGACTATGCTTTGAACCATTCCTGTGACGCTAGTTATAGATACCAATGCGTCACTTCAGGTTTACTGTATCCCACTTACCTTCTTATTGACGATGAAACACAGAAATTGCATCGGAATTAAATACAAAAGGCACAATGCCGACTTAAGTACAAGAAAACTGACTCTTCTTACAGCCTATGTTTGAACCATTCCTGAGACACTACTTATAGATTCCGGTGCTTCACTTCGGGTTTACTGTATCCCTCTGACCTTCTTATTGACGATGAAACACAGATATTGCATCGGAATGAAATACAACAGGCACAATGCCGACTTAAGTACAAGAAAACTGGCTGTTGTCACTGTCTATGTTTTGAACCATTCCTGTGACACTAGTTATAGATTCCGATGCTTCACTTCATGTCTACTGTATCCTTCCGATGTTCTTGTTGATGATGAAACACAGAAATTACATCGGAAATAATAAAAAAGGCACAATGCCGACTTAAGTACAAGAAAACTGACTCTTCTTACAGTCTATGTTTTGAACCATTCCTGAGACACCACTTATAGATTCCGATGCCTCACTTCAGGTTTGCTGTATCCCTCTGACCTTAATATTGACGATGAAACACAGATATTGCATCGGAATTAAATACAAAAGGCACAATGCCGACTTAAGTACAAAAAAACAGACTCTTCTTACTGTCTATGTTCGAACCATTCCTGTGACGCTTGTTATAGATTCCGATGCTCCACTTCAGTTTACTGTATCCTTCTGACCTTCTTATTGACGGTGAAACACAGAAATTGCATCGGAATTAAATACAAAAGGCACAATGCCGACTTAAGTACAAGAAAACTGACTCTTCTTACTGTCAATGCTTTGAACCATTCCCGTGACACTAGTCATAGATTCTGCTGCTTCACTTCAGGTTTACTGTATCCCTCCGACCTTCTTATTGACGATGAAACACAGAAATTGCATCGGAATTAATACAAAAGGTACAATGCCGACTTAAGTATAAGAAAACCGACTCCTCTTACTGTCTATGTTCTGAACCATTCGTGTGACACTCGTTATAGATTCCGATGCTTTACTTCAGGTTTACTGTATCCCTCTGACCTTCTTATTGACGATGAAACACAGATATTGCTTCGGAATTAAATACAAAAGTCACAATGCCGACTTAAGTACAAGGAAACAGACTCTTCTTACTGTCTATGTTTTGAACCATTCCTGTGACACTAGTTATTGATTCCGATGCTTCACTTCAGGTTTACTGTATCCCTCTGACCTTCTTATTGTCGATGAAACATAGAATTTGCATCGCAATTAAGTAGAAAAGGCACAATGCCGACTTAAGTACAAGAAAACTAACTCTTCTTACTGTCTATGCTTTGAACCATTCCTGTGACACTAGTTATAGATTCCAATGTTTCACTTCAGGTTTACTGTATCCCTCTGACCTTCGTATTGACGATGAAACACAGAAGTTGCATCGGAATTAAATACAATAGGCACAATGCCGACTTAAGTACAAGAAAACTGACTCTTCTTACTGTCTATGTTTTGAACCATTCCTGTGACACTAGTTATAGATTCCGATGCTTCACTTCAGGTTTACTGTATCCCTCTGACTTTCTTATTGACGATGAAACACAGAAATTGCATCTGAATTAAATACAAAAGGCACAATGCCGACTTAAGTACAAGAAAACTGACTCTTCGTACCGTCTATGTTTTGAACCATTCCTGTGACACTAGTTATAGATTCCGATGCTTCATTTCAGGACCACTGTATCCCTCTGACCTTCTTATTGACGATGAAACACAGTAATTGCATCCGAATTAAATACAAAAGGCACAATGCCGACTAAAGTACAAAAAAACTGACTCTTCTTACTGTCTATGTTTTGAACCATTCCTGTGACACTAGTTATAGATTCCGATGCTTCACTTCGGGTTTACTGTATCCCTCTGACCTTCTTGTTGAGGGTGAAACACAGAAATTGCTTCGGAATTAAATACAAAAGGCACAATGCATACTTAAGTACAAGAAAACTGACTCTTCTTACTGTCTATGTTTTGAACCATTCCTGTGACACTACATATAGATTCCGATGATTCACTTCAGGTTTACTGTATCCCTCTGACCTTCTTATTGACGATAAAGCGCAGAAATCGCATCGGAATTAAATACAAAATGCAATATGCCGACTTAAGTACAAGAAAACTGACTCTTCTTACTGTCTATGTTTGAACCATTCATGTGACACTAGTTACAGATTCCGATGCTTAACTTCAGGTTTACTGTATCCCTCTGACCTTCTTACTGTTGATGAAACACAGATATTGCATCGGAATTAAATACAAAAGGCACCATGCCTACTTAAGTAAAAAAAAACTGAATCTTCTTACTGTCTATGTTTTGAACCAATCCTGTGACACTAGTTATGGATTCCGATGCTTCACTTCTTGTTTACTGTATCCCTCTGACCTTCTTATTGACGATGAAACACAGAAATTGCATCGGAATTAAATACAAAAGGCACAATGCCGACTTAAGTACAAGAAAACAGACTCTTCTTACTGTCTATGTTTTGAACCATTCATGTGACACTAGTTACAGCTTCCGATGCTTCACTTCAGGTTTACTGTATCCATCTGACCTTCTTATTGACGATGAAACTCAGAAATTGCATCGGAATTAAATACAAAAGGCACCGTGCCGACTTATGTACAAAAAAACTGACTCTTCTTACTGTCTATGTTTTGAACCATTCCTGTGACACTAGTTATAGATTCCGATGCTTCACTTCTTGTTTACTGCATCCCTCTGACCTTCTTATTAACTATGAAACACAGATATTGCATCGGAATTAAATACAAAAGGCACAATGCCTACTTAAGTACAAAAAAACTGACTCTTCTTACTGTCTATGTTTTGAACCATTAATGTGACACTCGTTATAGATTCCGATGCTTTACTTCAGGTTTACTTTATCCCTCTGACCTTCTTATTGACGATGAAACACAGAAATTGCTTCGGAATTAAATACAAAAGGCACAATGCCGAATTAAGTACAAGATAACTGACTCTTCTTACTGTCTATGATTTGAACCATTCCTGTGACACTAGTTATAGATTACGATGCTTCACTTCAGGTTTACTGTTTAACTCTCACCTTCTTATTGACGATGAAACACAGAAATTGCATCGGAATTAAATATAAAGGGCACAATGCCGAATTAAGTACAAGAAAACTGACTCTTCTTACTTTCTATGCTTTGAAACATTCCTGTGACACTAGTTATAGATTCGGATGCTTCACTTCAGGTTTACTGTATCCCTCTGACCTACTTATTGACGATGAAACACAGAAATTGCATCGGAATTAAATACAACAGGCACAATGCCGACTTAATTACAAGGAAAGTGACTCTTCTTACTGTTTATGTATTGGACCATTCCTGTGACACTAGTTATAGTTTCCGATGCTTCACTTCAGGTTTACTGTATCCCTCTGACCTTCTTATTGACGATGAAACACAGATATTGCATCGGAATTAAATACAAAACGCACAATGCCGACTTAAGTGCAAGAAAACTGACGCTTCTTACTGTCTATGTTTTGAACCATTCCTGTGACACTAGTTACAGATTCCGATGCTTCACTTCAGGTTTACTGTATCCCACTGACCTTCTTATTGACGATGAAACACAGAAATTGTATCGGATTTAAATACAAAAGGCACATTGCTGACTTAAGTACAAGAAAACTGACTCTTCTCACTGTCTATATTTGAACCATTCATGTGACACTAGTTATAGATTCCGATGCTTCACTTCAGGCCTACTGTATCCCTCTGACCTTCTTAATGACGATGAAACACAGAAATTGCATCGGAATTAAATACAAAAGGCACATTGCCGACTTAAGTGCAAGAAAACTGACTCTTCTTACTGTCTATGTTTTGAACCAATCCTGAGACACTACTTATAGATTCCGATGCTTCACTTCAGGTTTACTGTATCCCTCTGACCTTCTTATTGACGATGAAACACAGATATTGCATCGGAATTAAATGCAAAAGGCACAATGCCGACTTAAGTACAAGAAAACTAACTCTTCTAAGTTTCTAAGTTCGAACCATTCCTGTTACACTAGTTATGGATTCCGATGCCTCACTTCAGGTCTACTGTATCCTTCTGAAGTTCTTATTGACGATGAAACACAGAAATTGCATCGGAATTAAATACAAAAGGCACAATGCCGACTTAAGTACAAGAAAACTGACTCTTCTTACTTTCTAAGTTTGGAATCATTCCTGTGACACTAGTCATAGATTCCTATGCTTCACTTCAGGTTTACTGTATCCCTCTGACCTCCTTACTGACGATGAAACACAGATATTGCATCGGAATTAAATACGAAAGGCACAATGCCGACTTAAGTACAAGAAAACTGACTCTTCTTACTGTCTATGTTTGAACCATTCCTGTGACACTAGTTATAGATTCCGATGCTTCACTTCAGTATGCTGTATCCCTCTGACCTTCTTGTTGACGGTGAAACACAGAAATTGCATCGGAATTAAATACAAAAGGCACAATGCCTACTTAAGTACAATAAAACTGACTCTTCTTACAGTCTATGTTTTGAACCATTCCTGTGACACTAGTTATACATTCCGAAGCTTCACTTCAGGTTTACTGTATCCCTCTGACCTTCTTATTGACGATGTAACACAGAAATTGCATCGGAGTTAAATACAAAGGCACAATGCCAACTTAAGTACAAGAAAACTGACTCTTCTTACTGTCTATGCTTTGAACCATTCCTGTGACACTAGTTATAGATTCCGATGTTTCACTTCAGGTTTGCTGTATCCCTCTGACCTTCGTATTGACGATGAAACACAGAAGTTGCATCGGAATTAAATACAATAGGCACAATGCCGTTTTAAGTACAAGAAAAAGGACTCTTCTTACTGTCTATGTTTTGAACCATTCCTGTGACACTAGCTATAGATTCCGATGCTTCACTTCAGGTTTACTGTATCCCTCTGACTTTCTTATTGACGATGAAACACAGAAATTGCATATGAATTAAATACAAAAGGCACAATGCCGACTTAAGTACAAGAAAACTGACTCTTCGTACCGTCTATGTTTTGAACCATTCCTGTGACACTAGTTATAGATTCCGATGCTTCATTTCAGGTCCACAGTATCCCTCTGACCTTCTTATTGACGATGAAACACAGAAATTGCATCGGAATTAAATACAAAAGCACAATGCCGACTTAAGTACAAGAAAACTGACTCTTCTTACTGTCTATGCTTTGAACCATTCCTGTGACACTAGTTATAGATTCGATGCTTCACTTCAGGTTTACTGTATCCCTCTGACCATCTTATTGACGATGAAACACAGATATTTCATCGGAATTAAATACAAAAGGTACAATGCCGACTTAAGTACAAGAAAACTGACTCTTCTTACTGTCTATGATTTGAACCGTTCCTGTGACACTAGTTATAGATTCCGATGCTTCACTTCAGGGTTACTGTATCCCTCTGAGCTTCTTATTGACGATGAAACACAGAAATTCTTTCGGAATTAAATAGGAAAGGCACAATGCCGACTTAAGTACAAGAAAACTGACTCTTCTTACTGTCTATGATTTGAACCATTCCTGTGACACTAGTTATAGGTTCCGATACTTCACCTCAGGTTTACTGTATCCCTCTGACCTTCTTATTGCCGATGAAACACAGAAATTGCATCGGAATTAAATACAAAAGTCACAATGTCGACTTAAGTACAAGAAACCTGACTCTTCTTACTGCCTATGTTTTGAACCATTCCTGTGACACTAGTTATCAATTTCGATGCTTCACTTCAGGTTTACTGTATCCCTCTGGCCTTCTTATTGACGATGAAACACAGAAATTGCATCGGAGTTAAATATAAAAAGCACAATGCCGACTTAAGTACAAGAAAACTGACTCTTCTTACTGTCTATGTTTTGAACCATTCATGTGACACTAGTTATAGATTCCGATGTTTCACTTCATTTTTACTGTATCCCTCTGACTTTCTTATTGACGATGAAACACAGAAATTGCATCTGAATTAAATAGAAAAGGCACATGCCGACTTAAGTACAAGAAAGCTGACTCTTCTTACTGTCTATGCTTTGAACCATTCCTGTGACACTAGTTATAGATTCGATGCTTCACTTCAGGTTTACAGTATCCCCCTGACCTTCTTATTGACGATGAAACACAGAAATTTCATCGGAATTAAATACAAAAGGCACAATGCCGACTTAAGTACAAGGAAACTGACTCTTCTTACTGTCTATGTTTGAACCATACCTGTGACACTAGATATAGATTCCGATGCTTCACTTCAGGTTTACTATATCTGTCTGACCTTCTATTTGACGATAAAACGCAGAAATCGCATCGGAATTAAATACAAAAAGCACAATGCCGACTTAAGTACAAGAAAACTAACTCTTCTTACTGTCTATGATTTGAATCATTCCTGTGACCTTAGTTATAGATTCCGATGCTTCACTACAGGTTTACTGTATCCCTCTGACCTTCTTATTGACGATGAAACACAGAAATTTCATCGTAATTAAATACAAAAGGCACAATGCCGACTTAAGTACAAGAAAACTGACTCTTCTTACTGTCTATGTTTGAACCATTCAAGTGACAGTAGTTATAGATTACGATGCTTCACTTCAGGTTTACTGTATCCCTCTGACCTTCTTATTGATGATGAAACACAGATATTGCATTGGAATTAAAAACAAAAGGCACAATGCCTACTTAAGTACAAAAAAACTTACTCTTCTTACTGTCTATGCTTTGAACCATTCCTGTGACAATAGTTATAGATTCCGATGCTTCACTTCTTGTTTACTGTATCCCTCTGACCTTCCTATTGACGATGAAAAACAGAAATTGCATCGGAATTAAATACAAAAGGCACAATGCCGACTTAAGTACAAGAAAACAGACTCTTCTTACTGTCTAAGTTTGGAATCATTTCTGTTACACTAGTTATAGATTCCTATGCTTCACTTCAGGTTTACTGTATCCCTCTGACCTTCTTATTGACGATGAAACACAGAAATTGCATCGGAATTAAATACGAAAGGCACAATGCCGACTTAAGTACAAGAAAACTGACTCTTCTTTCTGTCTATGTTTGAACCATACCTGTGACACTAGATATAGATTCCGATGCTTCACTTCAGGTTTACTATATCTGTCTGACCTTCTATTTGACGATAAAACGCAGAAATCGCATCGGAATTAAATACAAAAAGCACAATGCCGACTTAAGTACAAGAAAACTAACTCTTCTTACTGTCTATGATTTGAATCATTCCTGTGACCTTAGTTATAGATTCCGATGCTTCACTACAGGTTTACTGTATCCCTCTGACCTTCTTATTGACGATGAAACACAGAAATTTCATCGTAATTAAATACAAAAGGCACAATGCCGACTTAAGTACAAGAAAACTGACTCTTCTTACTGTCTATGTTTGAACCATTCAAGTGACAGTAGTTATAGATTCCGATGCTTCACTTCAGGTTTACTGTATCCCTCTGACCTTCTTATTGATGATGAAACACAGATATTGCATTGGAATTAAAAACAAAAGGCACAATGCCTACTTAAGTACAAAAAAACTTACTCTTCTTACTGTCTATGCTTTGAACCATTCCTGTGACAATAGTTATAGATTCCGATGCTTCACTTCTTGTTTACTGTATCCCTCTGACCTTCCTATTGACGATGAAAAACAGAAATTGCATCGGAATTAAATACAAAAGGCACAATGCCGACTTAAGTACAAGAAAACAGACTCTTCTTACTGTCTAAGTTTGGAATCATTTCTGTTACACTAGTTATAGATTCCTATGCTTCACTTCAGGTTTACTGTATCCCTCTGACCTTCTTATTGACGATGAAACACAGAAATTGCATCGGAATTAAATACGAAAGGCACAATGCCGACTTAAGTACAAGAAAACTGACTCTTCTTTCTGTCTATGTTTGAACCATTCCTGTGACACTAGTTATAGATTCCGATGCTTCACTTCAGTATGCTGTATCCCTCTGACCTTCTTGTTGACGGTGAAACACAGAAATTGCATCGGAATTAAATACAAAATGCACAATGCCTACTTAAGTACAATAAAACTGACTCTTCTTACTGTCTATGTTTTGAATCATTCCTGTGACCTTAGTTATAGATTCCGATGCTTCACTTCAGGTCTACTGTATCCTTCTGAAGTTCTTATTGACGATGAAACACAGAAATTGCAATGGAATTAAATACAAAAGGCACAATGCCGACTTAAGTACAAGAAAACTGATTCTTCTTACTGTCTAAGTTTGGAATCATTTCTGTGACACTAGTTATAGATTCCTATGCTTCACTTCAGGTTTACTGTATCCCTCTGACCTTCTTATTGACGATGAAACACAGAAATTGCATCGGAATTAAATACGAAAGGCACAGTGCCGACTTAAGTACAAGAAAACTGACTCTTCTTACTGTCTATGTTTGAACCATTCCTGTGACACTAGTTACAGATTCCGATGCTTCACTTCAGTATGCTGTATCCCTCTGACCTTCTTGTTGACGGTGAAACACAGAAATTGCATCGGAATTAAATACAAAAGGCACAATGCCTACTTAAGTACAATAAAACTGACTCTTCTTACTGTCTATGTTTTGAACCATTCCTGTGACACTAGTTACACATTCCGAAGCTTCACTTCAGGTTTACTGTATCCCTCTGACCTTCTTATTGACGATGTAACACAGATATTGCATCGGAGTTAAATACAAAGGCACAATGCCAACTTAAGTACAAGAAAACTGACTCTTCTTACTGTCTATGCTTTGAACCATTCCTGTGACACTAGTTATAGATTCCGATGTTTCACTTCAGGTTTACTGTATCCCTCTGACATTCGTATTGACGATGAAACACAGAAGTTGCATCGGAATTAAATACAATAGGCACAATGCCGACTTAAGTACAAGAAAACTGACTCTTCTTACTGTCTATGCCTTGAACCATTCCTGTGACACTAGTTATAGATTCCGATGCTCCACTTCAGGTTTACTGTATCCCTCTGACTTTCTTATTGACGATGAAACACAGAAATTCCTTCGGAATTAAATAGGAAAGGCACAATGCCGACTTAAGTACAAGAAAACTGACTCTTCTTACAGTCTATGATTTGAACCATTCCTGTGACACTAGTTATAGATTCCGATACTTCACCTCAGGTTTACTGTATCCCTCTGACCGTCTTATGGACGATGAAACACAGATATTTCATTGGAATTAAATACAAAAGGCACAATGCCGACTTAAGTACTAGAAAACTGACTCTTCTTACAGTCTATGATTTGAACCATTCCTGTGACACTAGTTATAGATTCCGATGATTCACTTCAGGGTTACTGTATCCCTCTGACCTTCTTATTGACGATGAAACACAGAAATTCCTTCGGAATTAAATAGGAAAGGCACAATGCCGACTTAAGTACAAGAAAACTGACTCTTCTTACTGTCTATGCTTTGAACCATTCCTGTGACACTAGTTATAGATTCCGATACTTCACCTCAGGTTTACTGTATCCTTCTGACCGTCTTATTGACGATGAAACACAGAAATTGCATCGGAATTAAATACAAAAGTCACAAAGCCGACTTAAGTACGAGAAACCAGACTCTTCTTACTCTCTACGATTGAACCACACCTGTGACACTAGTTATAGATTCTGATGCTTCACTTCAGGTTTACTGTATCCCTCTGACCATCTTATTGACGATGAAACACAGAAATTGCATCGGGATTAAATACAAAAGGCTCAATGCCAACTTAAGTACAAGAAACCTGACTCTTCTTACTGCCTATGATTTGAACCATTCCTGTGACACTAGTTATCAATTTCGATGCTTCACTTCAGGTTTACTGTATCCCTCAGACCTTCTTATTGACGATGAAACACAGAAATTGCATCGGAGTTAAATACAAAAGGCACAATGCCGACTTAAGTACAAGAAAACTGACTCTTCTTACTGTCTATGTTTTGAACCATTCATGTGACACTAGTTATAGATTCCGATGCTTCACTTCATTTTTACTGTATCCCTCTGACTTTCTTATTGACGATGAAACACAGAAATTGCATCTGAATTAAATAGAAAAGGCACATGCCGACTTAAGTACAAGAAAGCTGACTCTTCTTACTGTCTATGCTTTGAACCATTCCTGTGAAACTAGTTATAGATTCCGATGCTTCATTTCAGGTCCACTGTATCCCTCTGACCTTGTTATTGACGATGAAACACAGAAATTGCATCTGAATTAAATACAAAAGGCACAATGCCGACTTAAGTACAAGAAAACTGATTCTCCGTACCGTCTATGTTTTGAACCATTCCTGTGACACTAGTTATAGATTCCGATGCTTCATTTCAGGTCCACTGTATCCCTCTGACCTTGTTATTGACGTTGAAACACAGAAATTGCATCGGAATAAAATACAAAAGGCACAATGCCGACTTAAGTACAAGAAACCTGACTCTTCTTACTGCCAATGTTTTGAACCAATCCTGTGACACTAGTTATCAATTTCGATGCTTCACTTCTGGTTTACTGTATCCCTCAGACCTTCTTATTGTCGATGAAACTCAGGAATTGCATCGGAGTTAAATACAAAAGTCACAATGCCGACTTAAGTACAAGAAAACTGACTCTTCTTACTGTCTACGATTGAACAATCCTGTGACACTAGTTATAGATTCCGATGCTTCACTTCATTTTTACTGTATCCCTCTGACTTTCTTATTGACGATGAAAGACAGAAATTGCATCTGAATTAAATAGAAAAGGCACATGTCGACTTAAGTACAAGAAAGCTGACTCTTCTTACTGTCTATGCCTTGAACCATTCCTGTGACACTAGTTATAGATTCCGATGCTTCACTTCAGGTTTACTGTATCCCTCTGACCTTCTTATTGACGATGAAACACAGAAATTTCATCGGAATTAAATACAAAAGGCACAATGCCGACTTAAGTACAAGAAAACTGACTCTTCTTAGTGTCTATGTTTGAACCATTCAAGTGACAGTAGTTATAGATTCCGATGCTTCACTTCAGGTTTACTGTATCCCTCTGACCTTCTTATTGATGATGAAACACAGATATTGCATTGGAATTAAATACAAAAAGTCACAATGCCGACTTAAGTACAAGAAAACTGACTCTTCTTACTGTCTACGATTGAACAATCCTGTGACACTAGTTATAGATTCCGATGCTTCACTTCATTTTTACTGTATCCCTCTGACTTTCTTATTGACGATGAAACACAGAAATTGCATCTGAATTAAATAGAAAAGGCACATGTCGACTTAAGTACAAGAAAGCTGACTCTTCTTACTGTCTATGCCTTGAACCATTCCTGTGACACTAGTTATAGATTCCGATGATTCACTTCAGGTTTACTGTATCCCTCTGACCTTCGTATTGACGGTGAAACACAGATATTGCATCGGAATTAAATACAAATGGCACAATGCCGACTTAAGTACAAGAAAACTAACTCTTCTAACTTTCTAAGTTCGAACCATTCCTGTTACACTAGTTATAGATTCCGATGCTTCACTTCAGGCTTACTGTATCCCACTGACCATCTTATTGACGATGAAACACAGAAATTGTATCGGATTTAAATACAAAAGGCACAATGCTGACTTAAGTACAAGAAAACTGACTCTTCTCACTGTCTATGTTTTGAACCATTCATGTGACACTAGTTATAGATTCCAATGCTTCACTTCGGGTCTACTGTACCCCTCTGACCTTCTTATTGACGATGAAACACAGAAATTGCATCGGAATTAAATACATAAGGCACATTGCCGACTTAAGTACAAGAAAACTGACTCTTCTTACAGTCTATGTTTTGAACCATTCCTGTGACACTAGTTATAGATTCTGATGCTTCACTTCAGGTTTACTGTATCCCTCTGACCCCCTTATTGACGATGAAACACAGAAATTGCATCGGAATTAAATACAAAAGGCACAATGCCGACTTAAGTACAAGAAAACTGACTCTTCTTACTGTCTATGATTTGAACCATTCCTGTGACACTAGTTATAGATTCCGATGCATCACTTCATTTTTACTGTATTCCTCTGACTTTCTTATTGACGATTAAACACAGAAATTGCATCGGAAATAATTAGAAAAGGCACTACGCCGACTTAAGTACAAGAGAACTGACTCTTCGTACTCTCTATGCTTTGAACCATTCCTGTGACACTAGTTATAGGTTCGATGCTTCACTTCAGGTTTACTGTATCCCTCTGACCTTCTTATTGTCGATGAAACACAGATATTGCTTGGGAATTAAATACAAAAGGCACAATGCCGACTTAAGTACAATAAAACTGACTCTTCTTACTGTCTATGATTTGAACCATTCCTGTGACACTAGTTATAGATTCCGATGCTTCACTTCAGGGTTACTGTATACCTCTGACCTTCTTATTGACGATGAAACACAGAAATTCCTTCGGAATTAAATAGGAAAGGTACAATGCCGACTTAAGTACCAGAAAACTGACTCTTCTTACTGTCTATGTTTTGAACCATTCCTGTGACACTAGTTATAGATTCCGATGCTTCACTTCAGGTTTACTGTATCCCTCTGACCATCTTATTCACGATGAATTACAGATATTTCATCGGAATTAAATACAAAAGGCACAATGCCGACTTAAGTACAAGAAAACTGACTCTTCTTACTGTCTATGTTTTGAACCATTCATGTGACACTAGTTACAGATTCCGATGCTTCACTTGATTTTTACTGTATCCCTCTGACTTTCTTATTGACGATGAAACACAGAAATTGCATCTGAATTAAATAGAAAAGGCACATGCCGAATTAAGTACAAGAAAACTGACTCTTCTTTCTGTCTATGCTTTGAACCATTCCTGTGACACTAGTCATAGATTCGATGCTTCACTTCAGGTTTACAGTATCCCCTGACCTTCTTATTGACGATGAAACACAGAAATTTCATCGGAATTAAATACAAAAGGCCCAATGCCGACTTAAGTACAAGGAAACTGACTCTTCTTACTGTCTATGTTTTGAACCATTCCTGTGACACTAGATATAGATTCCGATGCCTCACTTCAGGTTTACTGAATCTGTCTGACCTTCTATTTGACGGTAAAACGCAGAAATCGCATCGGAATTAAATACAAAAAGCACAATGCCGACTTAAGTACAAGAAAACTAACTCTTCTTACTGTCTATGATTTGAATCATTCCTGTGACCTTAGTTATAGATTCCGATGCTTCACTTCAGGTTTACTGTATCCCTCTGACCTCCTTATTGACGATGAAACACAGAAATTTCATCGGAATTAAATACAAAAGGCACAATGCCGACTTAAGTACAAGAAAACTGACTCTTCTTACTGTCTATGTTTGAACCATTCAAGTGACACTAGTTATAGATTCCGATGCTTAACTTCAGGTTTACTGTATCCCTCTGACCTTCTCATTGATGATGAAACACAGATATTGCATTGGAATTAAATACAAAAGGCACAATGCCTACTTAAGTACAAAAAAGTTACTCTTCTTACTGTCTATGTTTTGAACCATTCCTGTGACAATAGTTATAGATTCCGATGCTTCACTTCTTGTTTACTGTATCCCTCTGACCTTCTTACTGACGATGAAACACAGAAATTGCATCGGAATTAAATACAAAAGGCACAATGCCGACTTAAGTACAAGAAATCAGACTCTTCTTACTGTCTATGTTTTGAACCATTCATATGACACTAGTTATAGCTTCCGATGCTTCACTTCAGGTTTACTGTATCCATCTGACCTTATTATTGACGATGAAACTCAGAAATTGCATCGGAATTAAATACAAAAGGCACAATGCCGACTTATGTACAAGAAAACTGACTCTTCTTACTGTCTATGTTTCAACCATTCATGTGACACTAGTTGTAGATTCCGATGCTTCACTTCAGGTTTACTGTATCCCTCTGACCTTCTAATTGACGATGAAACACAGAAATTGCATCGGAATTAAATACAAAAGGCACAATGCCGACATAAGTACAAGAAAACTGAATCTTCTTACTGTCTATGTTTTGAACCATTCCTGTGACACTAGTTATAGATTCCGATGCTTCACTTCAGGTTTACTGTATCCCTCTGACCTTCATAGTGACGGTGAAACACAGAAATTGCATCGGAGTTAAATGCAAAAGACGCAATGCCGACGTACGTACAAGAAAACTGACTCTTCTTACTGTCTATGCTTTGAACCATTCCTGTGACACTAGTTATAGATTCGATGCTTCACTTCAGGTTTACTGTATCCCTCTGACCATCTTATTGACGATGAAACACAGATATTTCATTGGAATTAAATACAAAAGGCACAATGCCGACTTAAGTACAAGAAAACTGACTCTTCTTACTGTCTATGCTTTGAACCATTCCTGTGACACTAGTTATAGATTCCGATGTTTCACTTCAGGTTTACTCTATCCCTCTGACCTTCGTATTGACGATGAAACACAGAAGTTGCATCGGAATTAAATACAATAGGCACAATGCCGACTTAAGAACAAGAAAACTGACTCTTCTTACTGTCTACGTTTTGAACCATTCCTGTGACACTAGTTATAGATTCCGATGCTTCACTTCAGGTTTACTGTATCCCTCTGACTTTCTTATTGACGATGAAACACAGAAATTGCATCTGAATTAAATACAAAAGGCACAATGCCGACTTAAGTACAAGAAAACTGATTCTCCGTACCGTCTATGTTTTGAACCATTCCTGTGACACTAGTTATAGATTCCGATGCTTCATTTCAGGTCCACTGTATCCCTCTGACCTTGTTATTGACGTTGAAACACAGAAATTGCATCGGAATTAAATACAAAAGGCACAATGCCGACTTAAGTACAAGAAATCTGACTCTTCTTACTGTCTAAGTTTGGAACCATTCCTGTGACACTAGTTATAGATTCGATGCTTCACTTCAGGTTTACTGTATCCCTCTGACCATCTTATTGACGATGAAACACAGATATTTCATCGGAATAAAATACAAAAGGCACAATGCCGACTTAAGTACAAGAAAACTGACTCTTCTTACAGTCTATGATTTGAACCATTCCTGTGACACTAGTTATAGATTCCGATGATTCACTTCAGGGTTACTGTATCCCTCTGGCCTTCTTATTGACGATGAAACACAGAAATTCCTTCGGAATTAAATAGGAAAGGCACAATGCCGACTTAAGTACAAGAAAACTGACTCTTCTTACTGTCTATGCTTTGAACCATTCCTGTGACACTAGTTATAGATTCCGATACTTCACCTCAGGTTTACTGTATCCCTCTGACCTTCTTATTGACGATGAAACACAGAAATTGCATCGGAATTAAATACAAAAGTCACAATGACGACTTAAGTACAAGAAAACTGACTCTTCTTACTGTCTACGATTGAACCACTCCTGTGACACTAGTTATAGATTCCGATGCTTCACTTCAGGTTTACTGTATCCCTCTGACCATCTTATTGACGCTGAAACACAGAAATTGCATCGGAATTAAATACAAAAGGCACAATGCCGACTTAAGTACAAGAAACCTGACTCTTCTTACTGCCAATGTTTTGAACCATTCCTGTGACACTAGTTATCAATTTCGATGCTTCACTTCAGGTTTACTGTATCCCTCAGACCTTCTTATTGTCGATGAAACACAGGAATTGCATCGGAGTTAAATACAAAAGTCACAATGCCGACTTAAGTACAAGAAAACTGACTCTTCTTACTGTCTACGATTGAACAATCCTGTGACACTAGTTATAGATTCCGATGCTTCACTTCATTTTTACTGTATCCCTCTGACTTTCTTATTGACGATGAAAGACAGAAATTGCATCTGAATTAAATAGAAAAGGCACATGTCGACTTAAGTACAAGAAAGCTGACTCTTCTTACTGTCTATGACTTGAACCATTCCTGTGACACTAGTTATAGATTCCGATGCTTCACTTCAGGTTTACTGTATCCCTCTGACCTTCTTATTGACGATGAAACACAGAAATTTCATCGGAATTAAATACAAAAGGCACAATGCCGACTTAAGTACAAGAAAACTGACTCTTCTTAGTGTCTATGTTTGAACCATTCAAGTGACAGTAGTTATAGATTCCGATGCTTCACTTCAGGTTTACTGTATCCCTCTGACCTTCTTATTGATGATGAAACACAGATATTGCATTGGAATTAAATACAAAAAGTCACAATGCCGACTTAAGTACAAGAAAACTGACTCTTCTTACTGTCTACGATTGAACAATCCTGTGACACTAGTTATAGATTCCGATGCTTCACTTCATTTTTACTGTATCCCTCTGACTTTCTTATTGACGATGAAACACAGAAATTGCATCTGAATTAAATAGAAAAGGCACATGTGGACTTAAGTACAAGAAAGCTGACTCTTCTTACTGTCTATGCCTTGAACCATTCCTGTGACACTAGTTATAGATTCCGATGATTCACTTCAGGTTTACTGTATCCCTCTGACCTTCGTATTGACGGTGAAACACAGATATTGCATCGGAATTAAATACAAATGGCACAATGCCGACTTAAGTACAAGAAAACTAACTCTTCTAACTTTCTAAGTTCGAACCATTCCTGTTACACTAGTTATAGATTCCGATGCTTCACTTCAGGCTTACTGTATCCCACTGACCATCTTATTGACGATGAAACACAGAAATTGTATCGGATTTAAATACAAAAGGCACAATGCTGACTTAAGTACAAGAAAACTGACTCTTCTCACTGTCTATGTTTTGAACCATTCATGTGACACTAGTTATAGATTCCAATGCTTCACTTCGGGTCTACTGTACCCCTCTGACCTTCTTATTGACGATGAAACACAGAAATTGCATCGGAATTAAATACATAAGGCACATTGCCGACTTAAGTACAAGAAAACTGACTCTTCTTACAGTCTATGTTTTGAACCATTCCTGTGACACTAGTTATAGATTCCAATGCTTCACTTCAGGTTTACTGTATCCCTCTGACCTTCTTATTGACGTTGATACACAGAAATTGCATCGGAATTAAATACAAAAGGCACAATGCAGACTTAAGCACAAGAAAACTGAATCTTCTTACTGCCTATGTTTTGTACCATTCCTGTGACACTAGTTATAGATTCTGATGCTTCACTTCAGGTTTACTGTATCCCTCTGACCCCCTTATTGACGATGAAACACAGAAATTGCATCGGAATTAAATACAAAAGGCACAATGCCGACTTAAGTACAAGAAAACTGACTCTTCTTACTGTCTATGATTTGAACCATTCCTGTGACACTAGTTATAGATTCCGATGCATCACTTCATTTTTACTGTATTCCTCTGACTTTCTTATTGACGATTAAACACAGAAATTGCATCGGATATAATTAGAAAAGGCACTACGCCGACTTAAGTACAAGAGAACTGACTCTTCTTACTCTCTATGCTTTGAACCATTCCTGTGACACTAGTTATAGGTTCGATGCTTCACTTCAGGTTTACTGTATCCCTCTGACCTTCTTATTGTCGATGAAACACAGATATTGCTTGGGAATTAAATACAAAAGGCACAATGCCGACTTAAGTACAATAAAACTGACTCTTCTTACTGTCTATGATTTGAACCATTCCTGTGACACTAGTTATAGATTCCGATGCTTCACTTCAGGGTTACTGTATACCTCTGACCTTCTTATTGACGATGAAACACAGAAATTCCTTCGGAATTAAATAGGAAAGGTACAATGCCGACTTAAGTACAAGAAAACTGACTCTTCTTACTGTCTATGTTTTGAACCATTCCTGTGACACTAGTTATAGATTCCGATGCTTCACTTCAGGTTTACTGTATCCCTCTGACCATCTTATTCACGATGAATTACAGATATTTCATCGGAATTAAATACAAAAGGCACAATGCCGACTTAAGTACATGAAAACTGACTCTTCTTACTGTCTATGTTTTGAACCATTCATGTGACACTAGTTACAGATTCCGATGCTTCACTTCATTTTTACTGTATCCCTCTGACTTTCTTATTGACGATGAAACACAGAAATTGCATCTGAATTAAATAGAAAAGGCACATGCCGAATTAAGTACAAGAAAACTGACTCTTCTTTCTGTCTATGCTTTGAACCATTCCTGTGACACTAGCCATAGATTCGATGCTTCACTTCAGGTTTACAGTATCCCCTGACCTTCTTATTGACGATGAAACACAGAAATTTCATCGGAATTAAATACAAAAGGCCCAATGCCGACTTAAGTACAAGGAAACTGACTCTTCTTACTGTCTATGTTTTGAATCATTCCTGTGACACTAGATATAGATTCCGATGCCTCACTTCAGGTTTACTGAATCTGTCTGACCTTCTATTTGACGGTAAAACGCAGAAATCGCATCGGAATTAAATACAAAAAGCACAATGCCGACTTAAGTACAAGAAAACTAACTCTTCTTACTGTCTATGATTTGAATCATTCCTGTGACCTTAGTTATAGATTCCGATGCTTCACTTCAGGTTTACTGTATCCCTCTGACCTCCTTATTGACGATGAAACACAGAAATTTCATCGGAATTAAATACAAAAGGCACAATGCCGACTTAAGTACAATAAAACTGACTCTTCTTACTGTCTATGTTTGAACCATTCAAGTGACACTAGTTATAGATTCCGATGCTTAACTTCAGGTTTACTGTATCCCTCTGACCTTCTCATTGATGATGAAACACAGATATTGCATTGGAATTAAATACAAAAGGCACAATGCCTACTTAAGTACAAAAAAGTTACTCTTCTTACTGTCTATGTTTTGAACCATTCCTGTGACAATAGTTATAGATTCCGATGCTTCACTTCTTGTTTACTGTATCCCTCTGACCTTCTTACTGACGATGAAACACAGAAATTGCATCGGCATTAAATACAAAAGGCACAATGCCGACTTAAGTACAAGAAATCAGACTCTTCTTACTGTCTATGTTTTGAACCATTCATATGACACTAGTTATAGCTTCCGATGCTTCACTTCAGGTTTACTGTATCCATCTGACCTTATTATTGACGATGAAACTCAGAAATTGCATCGGAATTAAATACAAAAGGCACAATGCCGACTTATGTACAAGAAAACTGACTCTTCTTACTGTCTATGTTTCAACCATTCATGTGACACTAGTTATAGATTCCGATGCTTCACTTCAGGTTTACTGTATCCCTCTGACCTTCTAATTGACGATGAAACACAGAAATTGCATCGGAATTAAATACAAAAGGCACAATGCCGACATAAGTACAAGAAAACTGAATCTTCTTACTGTCTATGTTTTGAACCATTCCTGTGACACTAGTTATAGATTCCGATGCTTCACTTCAGGTTTACTGTATCCCTCTGACCTTCATAGTGACGGTGAAACACAGAAATTGCATCGGAGTTAAATGCAAAAGGCGCAATGCCGACGTACGTACAAGAAAACTGACTCTTCTTACTGTCTATGCTTTGAACCATTCCTGTGACACTAGTTATAGATTCGATGCTTCACTTCAGGTTTACTGTATCCCTCTGACCATCTTATTGACGATGAAACACAGATATTTCATTGGAATTAAATACAAAAGGCACAATGCCGACTTAAGTACAAGAAAACTGACTCTTCTTACTGTCTATGCTTTGAACCATTCCTGTGACACTAGTTATAGATTCCGATGTTTCACTTCAGGTTTACTCTATCCCTCTGACCTTCGTATTGACGATGAAACACAGAAGTTGCATCGGAATTAAATACAATAGGCACAATGCCGACTTAAGAACAAGAAAACTGACCCTTCTTACTGTCTACGCTTTTAACCATTCCTGTGACACTAGTTATAGATTCCGATGCTTCACTTCAGGTTTACTGTATCCCTCTGACTTTCTTATTGACGATGAAACACAGAAATTGCATCTGAATTAAATACAAAAGGCACAATGCCGACTTAAGCACAAGAAAACTGATTCTTCGTACCGTCTATGTTTTGAACCATTCCTGTGACACTAGTTATAGATTCCGATGCTTCATTTCAGGTCCACTGTATCCCTCTGACCTTGTTATTGACGATGAAACACAGAAATTGCATCGGAATTAAATACAAAAGGCACAATGCCGACTTAAGTACAAGAAATCTGACTCTTCTTACTGTCTAAGTTTGGAACCATTCCTGTGACACTAGTTATAGATTCGATGCTTCACTTCAGGTTTACTGTATCCCTCTGACCATCTTATTGACGATGAAACACAGATATTTCATCGGAATTAAATACAAAAATCACAATGCCGACTTAAGTACAAGAAAACTGACTCTTCTTACAGTCTATGATTTGAACCATTCCTGTGACAGTAGTTATAGATTCCGATGATTCACTTCAGGGTTACTGTATCCCTCTGGCCTTCTTATTGACGATGAAACACAGAAATTCCTTCGGAATTAAATAGGAAAGGCACAATGCCGACTTAAGTACAAGAAAACTGACTCTTCTTACTGTCTATGCTTTGAACCATTCCTGTGACACTAGTTATAGATTCCGATACTTCACCTCAGGTTTACTGTATCCCTCTGACCTTCTTATTGACGATGAAACACAGAAATTGCATCGGAATTAAATACAAAAGTCACAATGACGACTTAAGTACAAGAAAACTGACTCTTCTTACTGTCTACGATTGAACCACTCCTGTGACACTAGTTATAGATTCCGATGCTTCACTTCAGGTTTACTGTATCCCTCTGACCATCTTATTGACGCTGAAACACAGAAATTGCATCGGAATTAAATACAAAAGGCACAATGCCGACTTAAGTACAAGAAACCTGACTCTTCTTACTGCCTACGTTTTGAACCATTCCTGTGACACTAGTTATCAATTTCGATGCTTCACTTCAGGTTTACTGTATCCCTCAGACCTTCTTATTGTCGATGAAACACAGGAATTGCATCGGAGTTAAATACAAAAGTCACAATGCCGACTTAAGTACAAGAAAACTGACTCTTCTTACTGTCTACGATTGAACAATCCTGTGACACTAGTTATAGATTCCGATGCTTCACTTCATTTTTACTGTATCCCTCTGACTTTCTTATTGACGATGAAACACAGAAATTGCATCTGAATTAAATAGAAAAGGCACATGTCGACTTAAGTACAAGAAAGCTGACTCTTCTTACTGTCTATGCCTTGAACCATTCCTGTGACACTAGTTATAGATTCCGATGCTTCACTTCAGGTTTACTGTATCCCTCTGACCTTCTTATTGACGATGAAACACAGAAATTTCATCGGAATTAAATACAAAAGGCACAATGCCTACTTAAGTACAAGAAAACAGACTCTTCTTACTGTCTATGTTTTGAACCACTCATGTGACACTAGTTATAGCTTCCGATGCTTCACTTCAGGTTTACTGTATCCATCTGACCTTATTATTGACGATGAAACTCAGAAATTGCATCGGAATTAAATACAAAAGGCACAATGCCGACTTATGTACAAGAAAACTGACTCTTCTTACCGTCTATGTTTCAACCGTTCATGTGACACTAGTTATAGATTCCGATGCTTCACTTTAGGTTTCCTGTATCCCTCTGATCTTCTTATTGACGATGAAACACAGAAATTGCATCGGAATTAAATACAAAAGGCACAATGCTGACATAAGTACAAGAAAACTGAATCTTCTTACTGTCTATGTTTTGAACCATTCCTGTGACACTAGTTATAGTTTCCGATGATTCACTTCAGGTTTACTGTATCCCTCTGACCTTCTTATTGACGGTGAAACACAGATATTGCATCGGAATTAAATACAAATGGCACAATGCCGACTTAAGTACAAGAAAACTAACTCTTCTAACTTTCTAAGTTCGAACCATTCCTGTTACACTAGTTATAGATTCCGATGCTTCACTTCAGGCTTACTGTATCCCACTGACCATCTTATTGACGATGAAGCACAGAAATTGTATCGGATTTAAATACAAAAGGCACAATGCTGACTTAAGTACAAGAAAACTGACTCTTCTCACTGTCTATGTTTTGAACCATTCATGTGACACTAGTTATAGATTCCAATGCTTCACTTCGGGTCTACTGTACCCCTCTGACCTTCTTATTGACGATGAAACACAGAAATTGCATCGGAATTAAATACATAAATCACATTGCCGACTTAAGTACAAGAAAACTGACTCTTCTTACAGTCTATGTTTTGAACCATTCCTGTGACACTAGTTATAGATTCCAATGCTTCACTTCAGGTTTACTGTATCCCTCTGACCTTCTTATTGACGTTGATACACAGAAATTGCATCGGAATTAAATACAAAAGGCATAATGCAGACTTAAGCACAAGAAAACTGAATCTTCTTACTGCCTATGTTTTGTACCATTCCTGTGACACTAGTTATAGATTCTGATGCTTCACTTCAGGTTTACTGTATCCCTCTGACCCCCTTATTGACGATGAAACACAGAAATTGCATCGGAATTAAATACAAAAGGCACAATGCCGACTTAAGTACAAGAAAACTAACTCTTCTTACTGTCTATGATTTGAACCATTCCTGTGACACTAGTTATAGATTCCGATGCATCACTTCATTTTTACTGTATTCCTCTGACTTTCTTATTGACGATTAAACACAGAAATTGCATCGGAAATAATTAGAAAAGGCACTACGCCGACTTAAGTACAAGAGAACTGACTCTTCTTACTCTCTATGCTTTGAACCATTCCTGTGACACTAGTTATAGGTTCGATGCTTCACTTCAGGTTTACTGTATCCCTCTGACCTTCTTATTGTCGATGAAACACAGATATTGCTTGGGAATTAAATACAAAAGGCACAATGCCGACTTAAGTACAATAAAACTGACTCTTCTTACTGTCTATGATTTGAACCATTCCTGTGACACTAGTTATAGATTCCGATGCTTCACTTCAGGGTTACTGTATACCTCTGACCTTCTTATTGACGATGAAACACAGAAATTCCTTCGGAATTAAATAGGAAAGGTACAATGCCGACTTAAGTACAAGAAAACTGACTCTTCTTACTGTCTATGTTTTGAACCATTCCTGTGACACTAGTTATAGATTCCGATGCTTCACTTCAGGTTTACTGTATCCCTCTGACCATCTTATTCACGATGAATTACAGATATTTCATCGGAATTAAATACAAAAGGCACAATGCCGACTTAAGTACAAGAAAACTGACTCTTCTTACTGTCTATGTTTTGAACCATTCATGTGACACTAGTTACAGATTCCGATGCTTCACTTCATTTTTACTGTATCCCTCTGACTTTCTTATTGACGATGAAACACAGAAATTGCATCTGAATTAAATAGAAAAGGCACATGCCGAATTAAGTACAAGAAAACTGACTCTTCTTTCTGTCTATGCTTTGAACCATTCCTGTGACACTAGTCATAGATTCGATGCTTCACTTCAGGTTTACAGTATCCCCTGACCTTCTTATTGACGATGAAACACAGAAATTTCATCGGAATTAAATACAAAAGGCCCAATGCCGACTTAAGTACAAGGAAACTGACTCTTCTTACTGTCTATGTTTTGAACCATTCCTGTGACACTAGATATAGATTCCGATGCCTCACTTCAGGTTTACTGAATCTGTCTGACCTTCTATTTGACGGTAAAACGCAAAAATCGCATCGGAATTAAATACAAAAAGCACAATGCCGACTTAAGTACAAGAAAACTAACTCTTCTTACTGTCTATGATTTGAATCATTCCTGTGACCTTAGTTATAGATTCCGATGCTTCACTTCAGGTTTACTGTATCCCTCTGACCTCCTTATTGACGATGAAACACAGAAATTTCATCGGAATTAAATACAAAAGGCACAATGCCGACTTAAGTACAAGATAACTGACTCTTCTTACTGTCTATGTTTGAACCATTCAAGTGACACTAGTTATAGATTCCGATGCTTAACTTCAGGTTTACTGTATCCCTCTGACCTTCTCATTGATGATGAAACACAGATATTGCATTGGAATTAAATACAAAAGGCACAATGCCTACTTAAGTACAAAAAAGTTACTCTTCTTACTGTCTATGTTTTGAACCATTCCTGTGACAATAGTTATAGATTCCGATGCTTCACTTCTTGTTTACTGTATCCCTCTGACCTTCTTACTGACGATGAAACACAGAAATTGCATCGGAATTAAATACAAAAGGCACAATGCCGACTTAAGTACAAGAAATCAGACTCTTCTTACTGTCTATGTTTTGAACCATTCATATGACACTAGTTATAGCTTCCGATGCTTCACTTCAGGTTTACTGTATCCATCTGACCTTATTATTGACGATGAAACTCAGAAATTGCATCGGAATTAAATACAAAAGGCACAATGCCGACTTATGTACAAGAAAACTGACTCTTCTTACTGTCTATGTTTCAACCATTCATGTGACACTACTTATAGATTCCGATGCTTCACTTCAGGTTTACTGTATCCCTCTGACCTTCTAATTGACGATGAAACACAGAAATTGCATCGGAATTAAATACAAAAGGCACAATGCCGACATAAGTACAAGAAAACTGAATCTTCTTACTGTCTATGTTTTGAACCATTCCTGTGACACTAGTTATAGATTCCGATGCTTCACTTCAGGTTTACTGTATCCCTCTGACCTTCATAGTGACGGTGAAACACAGAAATTGCATCGGAGTTAAATACAAAAGGCGCAATGCCGACGTACGTACAAGAAAACTGACTCTTCTTACTGTCTATGCTTTGAACCATTCCTGTGACACTAGTTATAGATTCGATGCTTCACTTCAGGTTTACTGTATCCCTCTGACCATCTTATTGACGATGAAACACAGATATTTCATTGGAATTAAATACAAAAGGCACAATGCCGACTTAAGTACAAGAAAACTGACTCTTCTTACTGTCTATGCTTTGAACCTATTCCTGTGACACTAGTTATAGATTCCGATGTTTCACTTCAGGTTTACTCTATCCCTCTGACCTTCGTATTGACGATGAAACACAGAAGTTGCATCGGAATTAAATACAATAGGCACAATGCCGACTTAAGAACAAGAAAACTGACCCTTCTTACTGTCTACGTTTTGTACCATTCCTGTGACACTAGTTATAGATTCCGATGCTTCACTTCAGGTTTACTGTATCCCTCTGACTTTCTTATTGACGATGAAACACAGAAATTGCATCTGAATTAAATACAAAAGGCACAATGCCGACTTAAGCACAAGAAAACTGATTCTTCGTACCGTCTATGTTTTGAACCATTCCTGTGACACTAGTTATAGATTCCGATGCTTCATTTCAGGTCCACTGTATCCCTCTGACCTTGTTATTGACGATGAAACACAGAAATTGCATCGGAATTAAATACAAAAGGCACAATGCCGACTTAAGTACAAGAAATCTGACTCTTCTTACTGTCTAAGTTTGGAACCATTCCTGTGACACTAGTTATAGATTCGATGCTTCACTTCAGGTTTACTGTATCCCTCTGACCATCTTATTGACGATGAAACACAGATATTTCATCGGAATTAAATACAAAAATCACAATGCCGACTTAAGTACAAGAAAACTGACTCTTCTTACAGTCTATGATTTGAACCATTCCTGTGACAGTAGTTATAGATTCCGATGATTCACTTCAGGGTTACTGTATCCCTCTGGCCTTCTTATTGACGATGAAACACAGAAATTCCTTCGGAATTAAATAGGAAAGGCACAATGCCGACTTAAGTACAAGAAAACTGACTCTTCTTACTGTCTATGCTTTGAACCATTCCTGTGACACTAGTTATAGATTCCGATACTTCACCTCAGGTTTACTGTATCCCTCTGACCTTCTTATTGACGATGAAACACAGAAATTGCATCGGAATTAAATACAAAAGTCACAATGACGACTTAAGTACAAGAAAACTGACTCTTCTTACTGTCTACGATTGAACCACTCCTGTGACACTAGTTATAGATTCCGATGCTTCACTTCAGGTTTACTGTATCCCTCTGACCATCTTATTGACGCTGAAACACAGAAATTGCATCGGAATTAAATACAAAAGGCACAAAGCCGACTTAAGTACAAGAAACCTGACTCTTCTTACTGCCTACGTTTTGAACCATTCCTGTGACACTAGTTATCAATTTCGATGCTTCACTTCAGGTTTACTGTATCCCTCAGACCTTCTTATTGTCGATGAAACACAGGAATTGCATCGGAGTTAAATACAAAAGTCACAATGCCGACTTAAGTACAAGAAAACTGACTCTTCTTACTGTCTACGATTGAACAATCCTGTGACACTAGTTATAGATTCCGATGCTTCACTTCATTTTTACTGTATCCCTCTGACTTTCTTATTGACGATGAAACACAGAAATTGCATCTGAATTAAATAGAAAAGGCACATGTCGACTTAAGTACAAGAAAGCTGACTCTTCTTACTGTCTATGCCTTGAACCATTCCTGTGACACTAGTTATAGATTCCGATGCTTCACTTCAGGTTTACTGTATCCCTCTGACCTTCTTATTGACGATGAAACACAGAAATTTCATCGGAATTAAATACAAAAGGCACAATGCCTACTTAAGTACAAGAAAACAGACTCTTCTTACTGTCTATGTTTTGAACCACTCATGTGACACTAGTTATAGCTTCCGATGCTTCACTTCAGGTTTACTGTATCAATCTGACCTTATTATTGACGATGAAACTCAGAAATTGCATCGGAATTAAATACAAAAAGCACAATGCCGACTTATGTACAAGAAAACTGACTCTTCTTACCGTCTATGTTTCAACCATTCATGTGACACTAGTTATAGATTCCGATGCTTCACTTTAGGTTTCCTGTATCCCTCTCATCTTCTTATTGACGATGAAACACAGAAATTGCATCGGAATTAAATACAAAAGGCACAATGCTGACATAAGTACAAGAAAACTGAATCTTCTTACTGTCTATGTTTTGAACCATTTTTGTGATACTAGTTATAGATTCCGATGATTCACTTCAGGTTTACTGTATCCCTCTGACCTTCTTATTGACGGTGAAACACAGATATTGCATCGGAATTAAATACAAATGGCACAATGCCGACTTAAGTACAAGAAAACTAAGTCTTCTAACTTTCTAAGTTCGAACCATTCCTGTTACACTAGTTATAGATTCCGATGCTTCACTTCAGGCTTACTGTATCCCACTGACCATCTTATTGACGATGAAACACAGAAATTGTATCGGATTTAAATACAAAAGGCACAATGCTGACTTAAGTACAAGAAAACTGACTCTTCTTACTGCCTATGTTTTGAACCATTCCTGTGACACTAGTTATCAATTCAGTTGCTTCACTTCAGGTTTACAGTATCCCTCTGACCTTCTTATTGACGATGAAACACAGAAATTGCATCGGAATTAAATACATAAGGCACATTGCCGACTTAAGTACAAGAAAACTGACTCTTCTTACAGTCTATGTTTTGAACCATTCCTGTGACACTAGTTATAGATTCCAATGCTTCACTTCAGGTTTACTGTATCCCTCTGACCTTCTTATTGACGTTGATACACAGAAATTGCATCGGAATTAAATACAAAAGGCATAATGCAGACTTAAGCACAAGAAAACTGAATCTTCTTACTGCCTATGTTTTGTACCATTCCTGTGACACTAGTTATAGATTCTGATGCTTCACTTCAGGTTTACTGTATCCCTCTGACCCCCTTATTGACGATGAAACACAGAAATTGCATCGGAATTAAATACAAAAGGCACAATGCCGACTTAAGTACAAGAAAACTAACTCTTCTTACTGTCTATGATTTGAACCATTCCTGTGACACTAGTTATAGATTCCGATGCATCACTTCATTTTTACTGTATTCCTCTGACTTTCTTATTGACGATTAAACACAGAAATTGCATCGGAAATAATTAGAAAAGGCACTACGCCGACTTAAGTACAAGAGAACTGACTCTTCTTACTCTCTATGCTTTGAACCATTCCTGTGACACTAGTTATAGGTTCGATGCTTCACTTCAGGTTTACTGTATCCCTCTGACCTTCTTATTGTCGATGAAACACAGATATTGCTTGGGAATTAAATACAAAAGGCACAATGCCGACTTAAGTACAATAAAACTGACTCTTCTTACTGTCTATGATTTGAACCATTCCTGTGACACTAGTTATAGATTCCGATGCTTCACTTCAGGGTTACTGTATACCTCTGACCTTCTTATTGACGATGAAACACAGAAATTCCTTCGGAATTAAATAGGAAAGGTACAATGCCGACTTAAGTACAAGAAAACTGACTCTTCTTACTGTCTATGTTTTGAACCATTCCTGTGACACTAGTTATAGATTCCGATGCTTCACTTCAGGTTTACTGTATCCCTCTGACCATCTTATTCACGATGAATTACAGATATTTCATCGGAATTAAATACAAAAGGCACAATGCCGACTTAAGTACAAGAAAACTGACTCTTCTTACTGTCTATGTTTTGAACCATTCATGTGACACTAGTTACAGATTCCGATGCTTCACTTCATTTTTACTGTATCCCTCTGACTTTCTTATTGACGATGAAACACAGAAATTGCATCTGAATTAAATAGAAAAGGCACATGCCGAATTAAGTACAAGAAAACTGACTCTTCTTTCTGTCTATGCTTTGAACCATTCCTGTGACACTAGTCATAGATTCGATGCTTCACTTCAGGTTTACAGTATCCCCTGACCTTCTTATTGACGATGAAACACAGATATTTCATCGGAATTAAATACAAAAATCACAATGCCGACTTAAGTACAAGAAAACTGACTCTTCTTACAGTCTATGATTTGAACCATTCCTGTGACAGTAGTTATAGATTCCGATGATTCACTTCAGGGTTACTGTATCCCTCTGGCCTTCTTATTGACGATGAAACACAGAAATTCCTTCGGAATTAAATAGGAAAGGCACAATGCCGACTTAAGTACAAGAAAACTGACTCTTCTTACTGTCTATGCTTTGAACCATTCCTGTGACACTAGTTATAGATTCCGATACTTCACCTCAGGTTTACTGTATCCCTCTGACCTTCTTATTGACGATGAAACACAGAAATTGCATCGGAATTAAATACAAAAGTCACAATGACGACTTAAGTACAAGAAAACTGACTCTTCTTACTGTCTACGATTGAACCACTCCTGTGACACTAGTTATAGATTCCGATGCTTCACTTCAGGTTTACTGTATCCCTCTGACCATCTTATTGACGCTGAAACACAGATATTGCATCGGAATTAAATACAAAAGGCACAATGCCGACTTAAGTACTAGAAACCTGACTCTTCTTACTTCCTACGTTTTGAACCATTCCTGTGACACTAGTTATCAATTTCGATGCTTCACTTCAGGTTTACTGTATCCCTCAGACCTTCTTATTGTCGATGAAACACAGGAATTGCATCGGAGTTAAATACAAAAGTCACAATGCCGACTTAAGTACAAGAAAACTGACTCTTCTTACTGTCTACGATTGAACAATCCTGTGACACTAGTTATAGATTCCGATGCTTCACTTCATTTTTACTGTATCCCTCTGACTTTCTTATTGACGATGAAACACAGAAATTGCATCTGAATTAAATAGAAAAGGCACATGTCGACTTAAGTACAAGAAAGCTGACTCTTCTTACTGTCTATGCCTTGAACCATTCCTGTGACACTAGTTATAGATTCCGATACTTCACTTCAGGTTTACTGTATCCCTCTGACCTTCTTATTGACGATGAAACACAGAAATTTCATCGGAATTAAATACAAAAGGCACAATGCCTACTTAAGTACAAGAAAACAGACTCTTCTTACTGTCTATGTTTTGAACCACTCATGTGACACTAGTTATAGCTTCCGATGCTTCACTTCAGGTTTACTGTATCCATCTGACCTTATTATTGACGATGAAACTCAGAAATTGCATCGGAATTAAATACAAAAGGCACAATGCCGACTTATGTACAAGAAAACTGACTCTTCTTACCGTCTATGTTTCAACCATTCATGTGACACTAGTTATAGATTCCGATGCTTCACTTTAGGTTTCCTGTATCCCTCTGATCTTCTTATTGACGATGAAACACAGAAATTGCATCGGAATTAAATACAAAAGGCACAATGCTGACATAAGTACAAGAAAACTGAATCTTCTTACTGTCTATGTTTTGAACCATTCCTGTGACACTAGTTATAGTTTCCGATGATTCACTTCAGGTTTACTGTATCCCTCTGACCTTCTTATTGACGGTGAAACACAGATATTGCATCGGAATTAAATACAAATGGCACAATGCCGACTTAAGTACAAGAAAACTAACTCTTCTAACTTTCTAAGTTCGAACCATTCCTGTTACACTAGTTATAGATTCCGATGCTTCACTTCAGGCTTACTGTATCCCACTGATCATCTTATTGACGATGAAACACAGAAATTGTATCGGATTTAAATACAAAAGGCACAATGCTGACTTAAGTACAAGAAAACTGACTCTTCTCACTGTCTATGTTTTGAACCATTCATGTGACACTAGTTATAGATTCCAATGCTTCACTTCGGGTCTACTGTACCCCTCTGACCTTCTTATTGACGATGAAACACAGAAATTGCATCGGAATTAAATACATAAGGCACATTGCCGACTTAAGTACAAGAAAACTGACTCTTCTTACAGTCTATGTTTTGAACCATTCCTCTGACACTAGTTATAGATTCCAATGCTTCACTTCAGGTTTACTGTATCCCTCTGACCTTCTTATTGACGTTGATACACAGAAATTGCATCGGAATTAAATACAAAAGGCATAATGCAGACTTAAGCACAAGAAAACTGAATCTTCTTACTGCCTATGTTTTGTACCATTCCTGTGACACTAGTTATAGATTCTGATGCTTCACTTCAGGTTTACTGTATCCCTCTGACCCCCTTATTGACGATGAAACACAGAAATTGCATCGGAATTAAATACAAAAGGCACAATGCCGACTTAAGTACAAGAAAACTAACTCTTCTTACTGTCTATGATTTGAACCATTCCTGTGACACTAGTTATAGATTCCGATGCATCACTTCATTTTTACTGTATTCCTCTGACTTTCTTATTGACGATTAAACACAGAAATTGCATCGGAAATAATTAGAAAAGGCACTACGCCGTTTTAAGTACAAGAGAACTGACTCTTCTTACTCTCTATGCTTTGAACCATTCCTGTGACACTAGTTATAGGTTCGATGCTTCACTTCAGGTTTACTGTATCCCTCTGACCTTCTTATTGTCGATGAAACACAGATATTGCTTGGGAATTAAATACAAAAGGCACAATGCCGACTTAAGTACAATAAAACTGACTCTTCTTACTGTCTATGATTTGAACCATTCCTGTGACACTAGTTATAGATTCCGATGCTTCACTTCAGGGTTACTGTATACCTCTGACCTTCTTATTGACGATGAAACACAGAAATTCCTTCGGAATTAAATAGGAAAGGTACAATGCCGACTTAAGTACAAGAAAACTGACTCTTCTTACTGTCTATGTTTTGAACCATTCCTGTGACACTAGTTATAGATTCCGATGCTTCACTTCAGGTTTACTGTATCCCTCTGACCATCTTATTCACGATGAATTACAGATATTTCATCGGAATTAAATACAAAAGGCACAATGCCGACTTAAGTACAAGAAAACTGACTCTTCTTACTGTCTATGTTTTGAACCATTCATGTGACACTAGTTACAGATTCCGATGCTTCACTTCATTTTTACTGTATCCCTCTGACTTTCTTATTGACGATGAAACACAGAAATTGCATCTGAATTAAATAGAAAAGGCACATGCCGAATTAAGTACAAGAAAACTGACTCTTCTTTCTGTCTATGCTTTGAACCATTCCTGTGACAATAGTCATAGATTCGATGCTTCACTTCAGGTTTACAGTATCCCCTGACCTTCTTATTGACGATGAAACACAGAAATTTCATCGGAATTAAATACAAAAGGCCCAATGCCGACTTAAGTACAAGGAAACTGACTCTTCTTACTGTCTATGTTTTGAACCATTCCTGTGACACTAGATATAGATTCCGATGCCTCACTTCAGGTTTACTGAATCTGTCTGACCTTCTATTTGACGGTAAAACGCAGAAATCGCATCGGAATTCAATACAAAAAGCACAATGCCGACTTAAGTACAAGAAAACTAACTCTTCTTACTGTCTATGATTTGAATCATTCCTGTGACCTTAGTTATAGATTCCGATGCTTCACTTCAGGTTTACTGTATCCCTCTGACCTCCTTATTGACGATGAAACACAGAAATTTCATCGGAATTAAATACAAAAGGCACAATGCCGACTTAAGTACAAGAAAACTGACTCTTCTTACTGTCTATGTTTGAACCATTCAAGTGACACTAGTTATAGATTCCGATGCTTAACTTCAGGTTTACTGTATCCCTCTGACCTTCTCATTGATGATGAAACACAGATATTGCATTGGAATTAAGTACAAAAGGCACAATGTCTACTTAAGTACAAAAAAGTTACTCTTCTTACTGTCTATGTTTTGAACCATTCCTGTGACAATAGTTATAGATTCCGATGCTTCACTTCTTGTTTACTGTATCCCTCTGACCTTTTTACTGACGATGAAACACAGAAATTGCATCGGAATTAAATACAAAAGGCACAATGCCGACTTAAGTACAAGAAATCAGACTCTTCTTACTGTCTATGTTTTGAACCATTCATATGACACTAGTTATAGCTTCCGATGCTTCACTTCAGGTTTACTGTATCCATCTGACCTTATTATTGACGATGAAACTCAGAAATTGAATCGGAATTAAATACAAAAGGCACAATGCCGACTTATGTACAAGAAAACTGACTCTTCTTACTGTCTATGTTTCAACCATTCATGTGACACTAGTTATAGATTCCGATGCTTCACTTCAGGTTTACTGTATCCCTCTGACCTTCTAATTGACGATGAAACACAGAAATTGCATCGGAATTAAATACAAAAGGCACAATGCCGACATAAGTACAAGAAAACTGAATCTTCTTACTGTCTATGTTTTGAAGCATTCCTGTGACACTAGTTATAGATTCCGATGCTTCACTTCAGGTTTACTGTATCCCTCTGACCTTCATAGTGACGGTGAAACACAGAAATTGCATCGGAGTTATTGCAAAAGGCGCAATGCCGACGTACGTACAAGAAAACTGACTCTTCTTACTGTCTATGCTTTGAACCATTCCTGTGACACTAGTTATAGATTCGATGCTTCACTTCAGGTTTACTGTATCCCTCTGACCATCTTATTGACGATGAAACACAGATATTTCATTGGAATTAAATACAAAAGGCACAATGCCGACTTAAGTACAAGAAAACTGACTCTTCTTACTGTCTATGATTTGAACCATTCCTGTGACACTAGTTATAGATTCCGATGCTTCACTTCAGGTTTTCTGTATCCCTCTGACCTTCTTATTGACGAAGAAACACAGAAATTGCTTCGGAATTAAATAGGAAAGGCACAATGCCGACTTAGGTACAAGAAAACTGACTCTTCTTACTGTCTATGCTTTGAACCATTCCTGTGACACTAGTTATAGATCCCGATACTTCACCTTATTGTTACTGTATCCCTCTGGCCTTCTTATTGACGATGAAACAAAGAAATTGCATCGGAATTAAATACAAAAGTCACAATGCCGACTTAAGTACAAGAAAACTGACTCTTCTTACTGTCTACGATTGAACCACTCCTGTGACACAAGTTATAGATTCCGATGCCTCACTTCAGGTTTACTGTATCCCTCTGACCTTCATAGTGACGGTGAAACACAGAAATTGCATCGGAGTTAAATGCAAAAGGCGCAATGCCGACATACGTACAAGAAAACTGACTCTTCTTACTGTCTATGCTTTGAACCATTCCTGTGACACTAGTTATAGATTCGATGCTTCACTTCAGGTTTACTGTATCCCTCTGACCATCTTATTGACGATGAAACACAGATATTTCATTGGAATTAAATACAAAAGGCACAATGCCGACTTAAGTACAAGAAAACTGACCCTTCTTACTGTCTATGATTTGAACCATTCCTGTGACACTAGTTATAGATTCCGATGCTTCACTTCAGGTTTTCTGTATCCCTCTGACCTTCTTATTGACGAAGAAACACAGAAATTGCTTCGGAATTAAATAGGAAAGGCACAATGCCGACTTAGGTACAAGAAAACTGACTCTTCTTACTGTCTATGCTTTGAACCATTCCTGTGACACTAGTTATAGATTCCGATACTTCACCTTAGGGGGACTGTATCCCTCTGGCCTTCTTATTGACGATGAAACAAAGAAATTGCATCGGAATTAAATACAAAAGTCACAATGCCGACTTAAGTACAAGAAAACTGACTCTTCTTACTGTCTACGATTGAACCACTCCTGTGACACAAGTTATAGATTCCGATGCTTCACTTCAGGTTTACTGTATCCCTCTGACCTTCTTATTGACGATGAAACACAGAAATTGCATCGGAATTATATACAAAAGACACAATGCCGACTTAAGTACAAGAAAACTGACTCTTTTTACTGCCTATGTTTTGAACAATTCCGGTGACACTAGTTATCAATTCCGATGCTTCACTTCAGGTTTACTGTATCCCTCTGACCTTCTTACTGACGATGAAACACAGAAATTGCATCGGAGTTAAATACAAAAGGCACAATGCCCACTTAAGTACAGGAAAACTGACTCTTCTTACTGTCTATGTTTTGAACCATTCATGTGACACTAGTTATAGATTCCGATACTTCACTTCATTTTTACTGTATCCCTCTGACTTTCTTATTGACGATGAAACACAGAAATTGCATCGGAATTAAATAGAAAAGGCACAATACCGAGTTAAGTACAAGAAAACTGACTCTTCCTACTGTCTATGCTATGAAACATTCCTGTGACACTAGTTATAGATTCGATGCTTCACTTCGGGTTTACTGATCCCTCTGAACTTCTTATTGACGATGAAACACAGAAATTTCATTCGAATTAAATACAAAAGGCACAATGCCGACTTAAGAACAAGAAAACTGACTCTTCTTACTGTCTATGCTTTGAACCATTCCTGTGACACAAGTTATAGATTCTGATGCTGCACTTCATTTTTACTGTATCCCTCTGACTTTCTTATTGACGATTAAACACAAAAATTGCATCTGAATTAAATAGGAAAGGCACAATGCAGACTTAAGTACAAGAAAACTGACTCTTCTTACAGTCTATGCTTTTAACCATTCCTGTGACACTAGTTATAGATTCCGATACTTCACCTCAGGTTTACTGTATCCCTCTGACCTTCTTATTGTCGATGAAACACAGAAATCGCATCGGAATTAAATACAAAAGTCGCAATGCCGACTTAAGTACAAAAAACCTGACTCTTATTACTGTCTATGTTTGAACCATTCATGTGACACTAGTTATAGATTCCGATGCTTAACTTGAGGTTTACTGTATCCCTCTGACCTTCTTACTGTTGATGAAACACAGATATTGCATCGGAATTAAATACAAAAAGCACAATGCCTACTTAAGTACAAAAAAACTGACTCTTCTTACGGTCTATGTTTTGAACCATTCCTGTGACACTAGTTATAGATTCCGATGCTTCACTTCGGGTTTACTGTATCCCTCTGACCTTCTTGTTGACGGTGAAACACAGAAATTGCTTCGGAATTAAATACAAAAGGCACAATGCCGACTTAAGTACAAGAAAACTGACTCTTCTTACTGTCTATGTTTTGAACCATTCATGTGACACTAGTTACAGATTCCGATGCTTCACTTCATTTTTACTGTATCCCTCTGACCTTCTTATTGACGATGAAACACAGAAAATGCATCTGAATTAAATAGAAAAGGCACATGCCGAATTAAGTACAAGAAAACTGACTCTTCATTCTGTCTATGCTTTGAACCATTCCTGTGACACTAGTCATAGATTCGATGCTTCACTTCAGGTTTACAGTATCCCCTGACCTTCTTATTGACGATGAAACACAGATATTTCATCGGAATTAAATACAAAAGGCACAATGCCGACTTAAGTACAAGAAAACTGACTCTTCTTACTGTCTATGTTTGAACCATTCAAGTGACACTAGTTATAGATTCCGATGCTTAACTTCAGGTTTACTGTATCCCTCTGACCTTCTCATTGATGATGAAACACAGATATTGCATTGGAACTAAATACAAAAGGCACAATGCCTACTGAAGTACAAAAAAGTTACTCTTCTTACTGTCTATGTTTTGAACTATTCCTGTGACAAAAGTTATAGATTCCGATGCTTCACTTCTTGTTTACTGTATCCCTCTGACCTTCTTACAGACGATGAAACACAGAAATTGCATCGGAATTAAATACAAAAGGCACAATGCCGACTTAAGTACAAGAAATCAGACTCTTCTTACTGTCTATGTTTTGAACCAATCATATGACACTAGTTATAGCTTCCGATGCTTCACTTCAGGTTTACTGTATCCATCTGACCTTATTATTGACGATGAAACTCAGAAATTGCATCGGAATTAAATACAAAAGGCACAATGCCGACATAAGTACAAGAAAACTGAATCTTCTTACTGTCTATGTTTTGAACCATTCCTGTGACACTAGTTATAGATTCCGATGCTTCACTTCAGGTTTACTGTATCCCTCTGACCTTCATAGTGACGGTGAAACACAGAAATAGCATCGGAGTTAAATGCAAAAGGCGCAATGCCGACGTACGTACAAGAAAACTGACTCTTCTTACTGTCTATGCTTTGAACCATTCCTGTGACACTAGTTATAGATTCGATGCTTCACTTCAGGTTTACTGTATCCCTCTGACCATCTTATTGACGATGAAACACAGATATTTCATTGGAATTAAATACAAAAGGCACAATGCCGACTTAAGTACAAGAAAACTGACCCTTCTTACTGTCTATGATTTGAACCATTCCTGTGACACTAGTTATAGATTCCGATGCTTCACTTCAGGTTTACTGTATCCCTCTGACCTTCTTATTGACGATGAAACACAGAAATTGCATCGGAATTAAATACAAAAGACACAATGCCGACTTAAGTACAAGAAAACTGACTCTTCTTACTGCCTATGTTTTGAACAATTCCGGTGACACTAGTTATCAATTCCGATGCTTCACTTCAGGTTTACTGTATCTCTCTGACCTTCTTACTGACGATGAAACACAGAAATTGCATCGGAGTTAAATACAAAAGGCACAATGCCCACTTAAGTACAGGAAAACTGACTCTTCTTACTGTCTATGTTTTGAACCATTCATGTGACACTAGTTATAGATTCCGATTCTTCACTTCATTTTTACTGTATCCCTCTGACTTTCTTATTGACGATGAAACACAGAAATTGGATCGGAATTAAATAGAAAAGGCACAATACCGAGTTAAGTACAAGAAAACTGACTCTTCCTACTGTCTATGCTATGAAACATTCCTGTGACACTAGTTATAGATTCGATGCTTCACTTCGGGTTTACTGATCCCTCTGAACTTCTTATTGACGATGAAACACAGAAATTTCATTCGAATTAAATACAAAAGGCACAATGCCGACTTAAGAACAAGAAAACTGACTCTTCTTACTGTCTATGCTTTGAACCATTCCTGGGACACAAGTTATAGATTCTGATGCTGCACTTCATTTTTACTGTATCCCTCTGACTTTCTTATTGACGATTAAACACAAAAATTGCATCTGAATTAAATAGGAAAGGCACAATGCCGACTTAAGTACAAGAAAATTGACTCTTCTTACAGTCTATGCTTTTAACCATTCCTGTGACACTAGTTATAGATTCCGATACTTCACCTCAGGTTTACTGTATCCCTCTGACCTTCTTATTGTCGATGAAACACAGAAATTGCATCGGAATTAAATACAAAAGTCGCAATGCCGACTTAAGTACAAGAAACCTGACTCTTCTTACTGTCTACGTTTGAACCATTCATGTGACACTAGTTATAGATTCCGATGCTTAACTTGAGGTTTACTGTATCCCTCAGACCTTCTTACTGTTGATGAAACACAGATATTGCATCGGAATTAAATACAAAAAGCACAATGCCTACTTAAGTACAAAAAAACTGACTCTTCTTACTGTCTATGTTTTGAACCATTCCTGTGACACTAGTTATAGATTCCGATGCTTCACTTCGCGTTTACTGTATCCCTCTGACCTTCTTGTTGACGGTGAAACACAGAAATTGCTTCGGAATTAAATACAAAAGGCACAATGCCGACTTAAGTAGAAGAAAACAGACTCTTCTTACTGTCTATGTTTTGATCCATTCATGTGACACTAGTTACAGCTTCCGATGCTTCACTTCAGGTTTACTGTATCCATCTGACCTTCTTATTGACGATGAAACTCAGAAATTGCATCGGAATTAAATACAAAAGGCACCCTGCCGACTTATGTACAAGAAAACTGACTCTTCTTACTGTCTCTGATTTGAACCATTCCTGTGACACTAGTTATAGATTTTGATGCTTCATTTCAGGTTTCCTGTATCCCTCTGACCCCCTTATTGACGATGAGACACAGAAATTGCATCGGAACTGAATACAAACAGCACAATGCCGACTTAAGTACAAGAAAACTGACTCTTCTTACTGTCTATGTTTTGAACCATTAATGTGACACTCGTTATAGATTCCGATGCTTTACTTCAGGTTTACTTTATCCCTCTGACCATCTTATTGACGATGAAACACAGAAATTGCTTCGGAATTAAATACAAAATGCACAATGCCGAATTAAGTACAAGAAAACAGACTCTTCTTACTGTCTATGTTTTGAACCATTAATGTGACACTTGTTATAGATTCCGATGCTTTACTTCAGGTTGACTTTATCCCTCTGACCTTCTTATTGACGATGAAACACAGAAATTGCATCGGAATTAAATATAAAAGGCACAATGCCGAATTAAGTACAAGAAAACTGACTCTTCTTACTGTCTATGTTTTGAACCATTCCTGTGACACAAGTTATAGATTCGGATGCTTCACTTCACTTTTACTGTATCCCTCTGACTTTCTTATTGACAATTAAACACAAAAATTGCATCTGAATTAAATAGGAAAGGAACAATGCCGACTTAAGTACAAGAAAACTGACTCTTCTTACAGTCTATGCATTTAACCATTCCTGTGACACTAGTTATAGATTCCGATACTTCACCTCAGGTTTACTATATCCCTCTGACCTTCTTATTGACGATGAAACACAGAAATTGCTTCGGAATTAAATACAAAAGACACAATGCCGACTTAAGTACAAGAAACCTGACTCTTGTTACTGTCTATGTTTGAACCATTCATGTGACACTAGTTATAGATTCCGATGCTTAACTTCAGGTTTACTGTATCCCTCTGACCTTCTTACTGTTGATGAAACACAGATATTGCATCGGAATTAAATACAAAAAGCACAATGCATACTTAAGTACAAAAAAACTGACTCTTCTTACTGTCTATGTTTTGAACCATTCCTGTGACACTAGTTATAGATTTTGATGCTTCACTTCAGGTTTCCTGTATCCCTCTGACCCCCTTATTGACGACGAGACACAGAAATTACATCGGAACTGAATACAAACAGCACAATGCCGACTAAGTACAAGAAAACTGACTCTTCTTACTGTCTATGTTTTGAACCATTAATGTGACACTCGTTATAGATTCCGATGCTTTACTTCAGGTTTACTTTATCCCTCTGACCATCTTATTGACGATGAAACACAGAAATTGCTTCGGAATTAAATACAAATGGCACAATGCCGAATTAAGTACAAGAAAACAGACTCTTCTTACTGTCTATGTTTTGAACCATTAATGTGACACTCGTTATAGATTCCGATGCTTTACTTCAGGTTTACTTTATCCCTCTGACCTTCTTATTGACGATGAAACACAGAAATTGCATCGGAATTAAATATAAAAGGCACAATGCCGAATTAAGTACAAGAAAACTGACTCTTCTTTCTGTCTATGTTTTGAACCATTCCTGTGACACAAGTTATAGATTCGGATGCTTCACTTCATTTTTACTGTATCCCTCTGACTTTCTTATTGACAATTAAACACAAAAATTGCATCTGAATTAAACAGGAAAGGAACAATGCCGACTTAAGTACAAGAAAACTGACTCTTCTTACAGTCTATGCCTTTAACCATTCCTGTGACACTAGTTATAGATTCCGATACTTCACCTCAGGTTTACTGTATCCCTCTGACCTTCTTATTGACGATGAAACACAGAAATTGCTTCGGAATTAAATACAAAAGTCACAATGCCGACTTAAGTACAAGAAACCTGACTCTTGTTACTGTCTATGTTTTGAACCATTAATGTGACACTCGTTATAGATTCCGATGCTTTACTTCAGGTTTACTTTATCCCTCTGACCATCTTATTGACGATGAAACACAGAAAATGCTTCGGAATTAAATACAAAAGGCACAATGCCGAATTAAGTACAAGAAAACTGACCCTTCTTACTGTCTATGATTTGAACCATTCCTGTGACACTAGTTATAGATTCCGATGCTTCACTTCAGGTTTACTGTATCCCTCTGACCTTCTTATTGACGAAGAAACACAGAAATTGCTTCGGAATTAAATAGGAAAGGCACAATGCCGACTTAGGTACAAGAAAACTGACTCTTCTTACTGTCTATGCTTTGAACCATTCCTGTGACACTAGTTATAGATTCCGATACTTCACCTTAGGGTTACTGTATCCCTCTGGCCTTCCTATTGACGATGAAACAAAGAAATTGCATCGGAATTAAATACAAAAGTCACAATGTCGACTTAAGTACAAGAAAACTGACACTTCTTACTGTCTACGATTGAACCACTCCTGTGACACTAGTTATAGATTCCGATGCTTCACTTCAGGTTTACTGTATCCCTCTGACCTTCTTATTGACGATGAAACACAGAAATTGCATCGGAATTAAATACAAAAGACACAATGCCGACTTAAGTACAAGAAAACTGACTCTTCTTACTGCCTATGTTTTGAACAATTCCGGTGACACTAGTTATCAATTCCGATGCTTCACTTCAGGTTTACTGTATCCCTCTGACCTTCTTACTGACGATTAAACACAGAAATGGCATCGGAGTTAAATACAAAAGGCACAATGCCCACTTACGTACAGGAAAACTGACTCTTCTTACTGTCTATGTTTTGAACCATTCATGTGACACTAGTTATAGATTCCGATGCTTCACTTCATTTTTACTGTATCCCTCTGACTTTCTTATTGACGATGAAACATAGAAATTGCATCGGAATTAAATAGAAAAGGCACAATACCGAGTTAAGTACAAGAAAACTGACTCTTCCTACTGTCTATGCTATGAAACATTCCTGTGACACTAGTTATAGATTCGATGCTTCACTTCGGGTTTACTGATCCCTCTGAACTTCTTATTGACGATGAAACACAGAAATTTCATTCGAATTAAATACAAAAGGCACAATGCCGACTTAAGAACAAGAAAACTGACTCTTCTTACTGTCTATGCTTTGAACCATTCCTGTGACACAAGTTATAGATTCTGATGCTGCACTTCATTTTTACTGTATCCCTCTGACTTTCTTATTGACGATTAAACACAAAAATTGCATCTGAATTAAATAGGAAAGGCACAATGCCGACTTAAGTACAAGAAAACTGACTCTTCTTACAGTCTATGCTTTTAACCATTCCTGTGACACTAGTTATAGATTCCGATACTTCACCTCAGGTTTACTGTATTCCTCTGACCTTCTTATTGTCGATGAAACACAGAAATTGCGTCGGAATTAAATACAAAAGTCGCAATGCCGACTTAAGTACAAGAAACCTGACTCTTCTTACTGTCTATGTTTGAACCATTCATGTGACACTAGTTATAGATTCCGATGCTTAACTTCAGGTTTACTGTATCCCTCTGACCTTCTTACTGTTGATGAAACACAGATATTGCATCGGAATTAAATACAAAAAGCACAATACCTACTTAAGTACAAAAAAACTGACTCTTCTTACTGTCCATGTTTTGAACCATTCCTGTGACACTAGTTATTGATTCCGATGCTTCACTTCGGGTTTACTGTATCCCTCTGACCTTCTTGTTGACGGTGAAACACAGAAATTGCTTCGGAATTAAATACAAAAGGCACAATGCCGACTTAATTACAAGAAAACTGACTCTTCTTACTGTCTATGTTTTGAACCATTCCTGTGACACTAGATATAGATTCCGATGCTTCACTTCAGGTTTACTGTATCCCTCTGACCTTCTTATTGACGATAAAGCGCAGAAATCGCATCGGAATTAAATACAAAAGCACAATACCGACTTAAGTACAATAAAACTGACTCTTCTTACTGTCTATGTTTGAACCATTCATGTGACACTAGTTATAGATTCCGATGCTTAACTTCAGGTTTACTGTATCCCTCTGACTTTCTTACTGTTGATGAAACACAGATATAGCATCGGGAATAATACAAAAAGCACAATGCCTACTTAAGTACAAAAAAACTGACTCTTCTTACTGTCTATGTTTTGAACCATTCCTGTGACACTAGTTATAGATTCCGATGCTTCACTTCTTGTTTACTGTATCCCTCTGACCTTCTTATTGACGATGAAACACAGAAATTGCTTCGGAATTAAATACAAAAGGCACAATGCCGACTTAAGTAGAAGAAAACAGACTCTTCTTACTGTCTATGTTTTGAACCATTCATGTGACACTAGTTACAGCTTCCGATGCTTCACTTCAGGTTTACTGTATCCATCTGACCTTCTTATTGACGATGAAACTCAGAAATTGCATCGGAATTAAATACAAAAGTCACCCTGCCGACTTATGTAGAAGAAAACTGACTCTTCTTACTGTCTCTAATTTGAACCATTCCTGTGACACTAGTTATAGATTTTGATGCTTCACTTCAGGATTCCTGTATCCCTCTGACCCCCTTATTGACGATGAGACACAGAAATTGCATCGGAACTGAATACAAACAGCACAATGCCGACTTAAGTACAAGAAAACTGACTCTTCTTACTGTCTACGATTGAACCACTCCTGTGACACTAGTTATAGATTCCGATGCTTCACTTCAGGTTTACTGTATCCCTCTGACCTTCTTATTGACGATGAAACACAGAAATTGCATCGGAATTAAATACAAAAGACACAATGCCGACTTAAGTACAAGAAAACTGACTCTTCTTACTGCCTATGTTTTGAACAATTCCGGTGACACTAGTTATCAATTCCGATGCTTCACTTCAGGTTTACTGTAACCCTCTGACCTTCTTACTGACGATTAAACACAGAAATTGCATCGGAGTTAAATACAAAAGGCACAATGCCCACTTACGTACAGGAAAACTGACTCTTCTTACTGTCTATGTTTTGAACCATTCATGTGACACTAGTTATAGATTCCGATGCTTCACTTCATTTTTACTGTATCCCTCTGACTTTCTTATTGACGATGAAACATAGAAATTGCATCGGAATTAAATAGAAAAGGCACAATACCGAGTTAAGTACAAGAAAACTGACTCTTCCTACTGTCTATGCTATGAAACATTCCTGTGACACTAGTTATAGATTCGATGCTTCACTTCGGGTTTACTGATCCCTCTGAACTTCTTATTGACGATGAAACACAGAAATTTCATTCGAATTAAATACAAAAGGCACAATGCCGACTTAAGAACAAGAAAACTGACTCTTCTTACTGTCTATGCTTTGAACCATTCCTGTGACACAAGTTATAGATTCTGATGCTGCACTTCATTTTTACTGTATCCCTCTGACTTTCTTATTGACGATTAAACACAAAAATTGCATCTGAATTAAATAGGAAAGGCACAATGCCGACTTAAGTACAAGAAAACTGACTCTTCTTACAGTCTATGCTTTTAACCATTCCTGTGACACTAGTTATAGGTTCCGATACTTCACCTCAGGTTTACTGTATCCCTCTGACCTTCTTATTGTCGATGAAACACAGAAATTGAGTCGGAATTAAATACAAAAGTCGCAATGCCGACTTAAGTACAAGAAACCTGACTCTTCTTACTGTCTATGTTTGAACCATTCATGTGACACTAGTTATAGATTCCGATGCTTAACTTCAGGTTTACTGTATCCCTCTGACCTTCTTACTGTTGATGAAACACAGATATTGCATCGGAATTAAATACAAAAAGCACAATACCTACTTAAGTACAAAAAAACTGACTCTTCTTACTGTCTATGTTTTGAACCATTCCTGTGACACTAGTTATTGATTCCGATGCTTCACTTCGGGTTTACTGTATCCCTCTGACCTTCTTGTTGACGGTGAAACACAGAAATTGCTTCGGAATTAAATACAAAAGGCACAATGCCGACTTAATTACAAGAAAACTGACTCTTCTTACTGTCTATGTTTTGAACCATTCCTGTGACACTAGATATAGATTCCGATGCTTCACTTCAGGTTTACTGTATCCCTCTGACCTTCTTATTGACGATAAAGTGCAGAAATCACATCGGAATTAAATACAAAAGCACAATACCGACTTAAGTACAATAAAACTGACTCTTCTTACTGTCTATGTTTGAACCATTCATGTGACACTAGTTATAGATTCCGATGCTTAACTTCAGGTTTACTGTATCCCTCTGACTTTCTTACTGTTGATGAAACACAGATATAGCATCGGGAATAATACAAAAAGCACAATGCCTACTTAAGTACAAAAAAACTGACTCTTCTTACTGTCTATGTTTTGAACCATTCCTGTGACACTAGTTATAGATTCCGATGCTTCACTTCTTGTTTACTGTATCCCTCTGACCTTCTTATTGACGATGAAACACAGAAATTGCTTCGGAATTAAATACAAAAGGCACAATGCCGACTTAAGTAGAAGAAAACAGACTCTTCTTACTGTCTATTTTTTGAACCATTCATGTGACACTAGTTACAGCTTCCGATGCTTCACTTCAGGTTTACTGTATCCATCTGACCTTCTTATTGACGATGAAACTCAGAAATTGCATCGGAATTAAATACAAAAGTCACCCTGCCGACTTATGTAGAAGAAAACTGACTCTTCTTACTGTCTCTAATTTGAACCATTCCTGTGACACTAGTTATAGATTTTGATGCTTCACTTCAGGTTTCCTGTATCCCTCTGACCCCCTTATTGACGATGAGACACAGAAATTGCATCGGAACTGAATACAAACAGCACAATGCCGACTTAAGTACAAGAAAACTGACTCTTCTTACTGTCTATGCTTTGAACCATTAATGTGACACTCGTTATAGATTCCGATGCTTTACTTCAGGTTTACTTTATCCCTCTGACCATCTTATTGACGATGAAACACAGAAATTGCTTCGGAATTAAATACAAAAGGCACAATGCCGAATTAAGTACAAGAAAACAGACTCATCTTACTGTCTATGTTTTGAACCATTAATGTGACACTCGTTATAGATTCCGATGCTTTACTTCAGGTTTACTTTATCCCTCTGACCTTCTTATTGACGATGAAACACAGAAATTGCATCGGAATTAAATATAAAAGGCACAATGCCGAATTAAAACAAGAAAACTGACTCTTCTTACTGTCTATGTTTTGAACCATTCCTGTGACACAAGTTATAGATTCGGATGCTTCACTTCATTTTTACTGTATCCCTCTGACTTTCTTATTGACAATTAAACACAAAAATTGCATCTGAATTAAATAGGAAAGGAACAATGCCGACTTAAGTACAAGAAAACTGACTCTTCTTACAGTCTATGCTTTTAACCATTCCTGTGACACTAGTTATAGATTCCGATACTTCACCTCAGGTTTACTGTATCCCTCTGACCTTCTTATTGACGATGAAACACAGAAATTGCTTCGTAATTAAATACAAAAGTCACAATGCCGACTTAAGTACAAGAAACCTGACTCTTGTTACTGTCTATGTTTGAACCATTCATGTGACACTAGTTATAGATTCCGATGCTTAACTTCAGGTTTACTGTATCCCTCTGACCTTCTTACTGTTGATGAAACACAGATATTGCATCGGAATTATATACAAAAAGCACAATGCATACTTAAGTACAAAAAAACTGACTCTTCTTACTGTCTATGTTTTGAACCATTCCTGTGACACTAGTTATAGATTCCGATACTTCACCTCAGGTTTACTGTATCCCTCTGACCTTCTTACTGACGATTAAACACAGAAATTGCATCGGAGTTAAATACAAAAGGCACAATGCCCACTTACGTACAGGAAAACTGACTCTTCTTACTGTCTATGTTTTGAACCATTCATGTGACACTAGTTATAGATTCCGATGCTTCACTTCATTTTTACTGTATCCCTCTGACTTTCTTATTGACGATGAAACATAGAAATTGCATCGGAATTAAATAGAAAAGGCACAATACCGAGTTAAGTACAAGAAAACTGACTCTTCCTACTGTCTATGCTATGAAACATTCCTGTGACACTAGTTATAGATTCGATGCTTCACTTCGGGTTTACTGATCCCTCTGAACTTCTTATTGACGATGAAACACAGAAATTTCATTCGAATTAAATACAAAAGGCACAATGCCGACTTAAGAACAAGAAAACTGACTCTTCTTACTGTCTATGCTTTGAACCATTCCTGTGACACAAGTTATAGATTCTGATGCTGCACTTCATTTTTACTGTATCCCTCTGACTTTCTTATTGACGATTAAAGACAAAAATTGCATCTGAATTAAATAGGAAAGGCACAATGCCGACTTAAGTACAAGAAAACTGACTCTTCTTACAGTCTATGCTTTTAACCATTCCTGTGACACTAGTTATAGATTCCGATACTTCACCTCAGGTTTACTGTATCCCTCTGACCTTCTTATTGTCGATGAAACACAGAAATTGAGTCGGAATTAAATACAAAAGTCGCAATGCCGACTTAAGTACAAGAAACCTGACTCTTCTTACTGTCTATGTTTGAACCATTCATGTGACACTAGTTATAGATTCCGAAGCTTAACTTCAGGTTTACTGTATCCCTCTGACCTTCTTACTGTTGATGAAACACAGATATTGCATCGGAATTAAATACAAAAAGCACAATACCTACTTAAGTACAAAAAAACTGACTCTTCTTACTGTCTATGTTTTGAACCATTCCTGTGACACTAGTTATTGATTCCGATGCTTCACTTCGGGTTTACTGTATCCCTCTGACCTTCTTGTTGACGGTGAAACACAGAAATTGCTTCGGAATTAAATACAAAAGGCACAATGCCGACTTAATTACAAGAAAACTGACTCTTCTTACTGTCTATGTTTTGAACCATTCCTGTGACACTAGATATAGATTCCGATGCTTCACTTCAGGTTTACTGTATCCCTCAGACCTTCTTATTGACGATAAAGCGCAGAAATCACATCGGAATTAAATACAAAAGCACAATACCGACTTAAGTACAATAAAACTGACTCTTCTTACTGTCTATGTTTGAACCATTCATGTGACACTAGTTATAGATTCCGATGCTTAACTTCAGGTTTACTGTATCCCTCTGACTTTCTTACTGTTGATGAAACACAGATATAGCATCGGGAATAATACAAAAAGCACAATGCCTACTTAAGTACAAAAAAACTGACTCTTCTTACTGTCTATGTTTTGAACCATTCCTGTGACACTAGTTATAGATTCCGATGCTTCACTTCTTGTTTACTGTATCCCTCTGACCTTCTTATTGACGATGAAACACAGAAATTGCATCGGAATTAAATACAAAAGGCACAATGCCGACTTAAGTAGAAGAAAACAGACTCTTCTTACTGTCTATTTTTTGAACCATTCATGTGACACTAGTTACAGCTTCCGATGCTTCACTTCAGGTTTACTGTATCCATCTGACCTTCTTATTGACGATGAAACTCAGAAATTGCATCGGAATTAAATACAAAAGTCACCCTGCCGACTTATGTAGAAGAAAACTGACTCTTCTTACTGTCTCTAATTTGAACCATTCCTGTGACACTAGTTATAGATTTTGATGCTTCACTTCAGGTTTCCTGTATCCCTCTGACCCCCTTATTGACGATGAGACACAGAAATTGCATCGGAACTGAATACAAACAGCACAATGCCGACTTAAGTACAAGAAAACTGACTCTTCTTACTGTCTATGCTTTGAACCATTAATGTGACACTCGTTATAGATTCCGATGCTTTACTTCAGGTTTACTTTATCCCTCTGACCATCTTATTGACGATGAAACACAGAAATTGCTTCGGAATTAAATACAAAAGGCACAATGCCGAATTAAGTACAAGAAAACAGACTCATCTTACTGTCTATGTTTTGAACCATTAATGTGACACTCGTTATAGATTCCGATGCTTTACTTCAGGTTTACTTTATCCCTCTGACCTTCTTATTGACGATGAAACACAGAAATTGCATCGGAATTAAATATAAAAGGCACAATGCCGAATTAAAACAAGAAAACTGACTCTTCTTACTGTCTATGTTTTGAACCATTCCTGTGACACAAGTTATAGTTTCGGATGCTTCACTTCATTTTTACTGTATCCCTCTGACTTTCTTATTGACAATTAAACACAAAAATTGCATCTGAATTAAATAGGAAAGGAACAATGCCGACTTAAGTACAAGAAAACTGACTCTTCTTACAGTCTATGCTTTTAACCATTCCTGTGACACTAGTTATAGATTCCGATACTTCACCTCAGGTTTACTGTATCCCTCTGACCTTCTTATTGACGATGAAACACAGAAATTGCTTCGGAATTAAATACAAAAGGCACCTGGCCGACTTATGTACAAGAAAACTGACTCTTCTTACTGTCTCTGATTTGAACCATTCCTGTGACACTAGTTATAGATTTTGATGCTTCACTTCAGGTTTCCTGTATCCCTCTGACCCCCTTATTGACGATGAGACACAGAAATTGCATCGGAACTGAATACAAACAGCACAATGCCGACTTAAGTACAAGAAAACTGACTCTTCTTACTGTCTATGTTTTGAACCATTAATGTAACACTCGTTACAGATTCCGATGTTTTACTTCAGGTTTACTTTATCCCTCTGACCATCTTATTGACGATGAAACACAGAAATTGCTTCGGAATTAAATACAAAAGGCACAATGCCGAATTAAGTACAAGAAAACAGACTCTTCTTACTGTCTATGTTTTGAACCATTAATGTGACACTCGTTATAGATTCCGATGCTTTACTTCAGGTTTACTTTATCCCTCTGACCTTCTTATTGACGATGAAACACAGAAATTGCATCGGAAATAAATATAAAAGGCACAATGCCGAATTAAGTACAAGAAAACTGACTCTTCTTACTGTCTATGTTTTGAACCATTCCTGTGACACAAGTTATAGATTCGGATGCATCACTTCATTTTTACTGTATCCCTCTGACTTTCTTATTGACAATTAAACACAAAAATTGCATCTGAATTAAATAGGAACGGAACAATGCCGACTTAAGTACAAGAAAACTGACTCTTCTTACAGTCTATGCTTTTAACCATTCCTGTGACACTAGTTATAGATTCCGATACTTCACCTCAGGTTTACTGTATCCCTCTGACCTTCTTATTGACGATGAAACACAGAAATTGCTTCGGAATTAAATACAAAAGTCACAACGCCGACTTAAGTACAAGAAACCTGACTCTTGTTACTGTCTATGTTTGAACCATTCATGTGACACTAGTTATAGATTCCGATGCTTAACTTCAGGTTTACTGTATCCCTCTGACCTTCTTACTGTTGATGAAACACAGATATTGCATCGGAATTAAATACAAAGAGCACAATGCATACTTAAGTACAAAAAAACTGACTCTTCTTACTGTCTATGTTTTGAACCATTCCTGTGACACTAGTTATAGATTCCGATACTTCACCTCAGGTTTACTGTATCCCTCTGACCTTCTTATTGACGATGAAACACAGAAATTGCTTCGGAATTAAATACAAAAGTCACAATGCCGACTTAAGTACAAGAAACCCGACTCTTGTTACTGTCTATGTTTGAACCATTCATGTGACACTAGTTATAGATTCCGATGCTTAACTTCAGGTTTACTGTATCCCTCTGACCTTCTTACTGTTCATGAAACACAGATATTGCATCAGATTTAAATACAAAAAGTACAATGCCTACTTAAGTACAAAACAACTGACTCTTCTTACTGTCTATGTTTTGAACCATTCCTGTGACACCAGTTATAGATTCCGAAGCTTCACTTCATGTTTACTGTATCCCTCTGACCTTCTTATTGACGATGCAACACAGAAATTGCATCGGAATTAAATACAAAAGGCACAATGCCGACTTAAGTACAATAAAACAGACTCTTCTTACTGTCTATGTTTTGAACCATTCATGTGACACTAGTTACAGCTTCCGACGCTTCACTTCAGGTTTACTGTATGCATCTGACCTTCTTATTGACGATGAAACTCAGAAATTGCGTCGGAATTAAATACAAAAGGCACCCTGCCGACTTATGTACAAGAAAACTGACTCTTCTTACTGTCTCTGATTTGAACCATTCCTGTGACACTAGTTATAGATTTTGATGCTTCACTTCAGGTTTCCTGTATCCCTCTGACCTCCTTATTGACGATGAGACACAGATATTGCATCGGAACTGAATACAAAAAGCACAATGCCGACTTAAGTACAAGAAAACTGACTCTTCTTACTGTCTATGTTTTGAACCATTAATGTGACACTCGTTATAGATTCCGATGCTTTACTTCAGGTTTCCTTTATCCCTCTGACCATCTTATTGACGATGAAACACAGAAATTGCTTTGGAATTAAATACAAAAGGCACAATGCCGAATTAAGTACAAGATAACAGACTCTTCTTACTGTCTATGTTTTGAACCATTAATGTGACACTCGTTATAGATTCCGATGCTTTACTTCAGGTTTACTTTATCCCTCTGACCTTCTTATTGACGATGAAACACAGAAATTGCATCGGAATTAAATATAAAAGGCACAATGCCGAATTAGGTGCAAGAAAACTGACTCTTCCTACTGTCTATGCTTTGAAACATTCCTGTGACACTAGTTATAGATTCCGATGCTTCACTTCATGTTTACTGTATCCCTCTGACCTACTTATTGACGATGAAACACAGAAATTGCATCGGAATTAAATACAAAACTCACAATGCCGACTTAATTACAAGGAAACTGACTCTTCTTACTGTCTATGTTTTGAACCATTCATGTGACACTAGTTATAGATTCCGATGCTTCACTTCAAGTCTACTGTATCCCTCTGACCTTCTTATTGACGATGATACACAGAAATTGCATCGGAATTAAATACAAAAGGCACAATGCCGACTTAAGCACAAGAAAACTGAATCTTCTTACTGCCTATGTTTTGAAACATTCCTGTGACACTAGTTATAGATTCTGATGCTTCACTTCAGGTTTACTGTATCCCTCTGACCTCCTTATTGACGATGAAACACAGAAATAGCATCGGAATTAAATACAAAAGGCACAATGCCGACTTAAGTACAAGAAAACTGACTCTTCTTACTGTCTATGAATTGAACCATTCCTGTGACACTAGTTATGGATTCCGATGCTTCACTTCATTTTTACTGTTTTCCTCTGACTTTCTTATTGACGATTAAACACAGAAATTGCATCGGAAATAAATAGAAAAGGCACTACGCCGACTTAAGTACAAGAGAACTGACTCTTCTTACTGTCTATGCTTTGAACCATTCCTGTGACACTAGTTATAGATTCCATGCTTCACTTCAGGTTTACTGTATCCCTCTGACCATCTTATTGACGATGAAACGCAGATATTTCATCGGAATTAAATACAAAAAGCACAATGCCGACTTAAGTACAAGAAAACTGACTCTTCTTACTGTCTATGATTTGAACCATTCCTGTGACACTAGTTATAGATTCCGATGCTTCACTTCAGGGTTACTGTATCCCTCTGACCATCTTATTGACGATGAAACACTGAAATTGCATCGGAATTAAATACAAAAGTCACAATGCCGACTTATGTACAAGATACCTGACCCTTCTTACTCCCTATGTTTTGAACCTTTCCTGTGACACTAGTTATCAATTTCGATTCTTCACTTCAGGTTTACTGTATCCCTCAGACCTTCTTATTGACGATGAAACACAGAAATTGCATCGGAGTTAAAGACAAAAGGCACAATGCCTACTTAAGTACAAAAAAACTTACTCTTCTTACTGTCTATGATTTGAACCATTCCTGTGACAGTAGTTATAGATTCCGATGCTTCACTTCTTGTTTACTGTATCCCTCTGACCTTCTTATTGACGATGAAACACAGAAATTGCATCGGAATTAAATACAAAAGGCACAATGCCGACTTAAGTACAAGAAAACAGACTCTTCTTACTGTCTATGTTTTGAACCATTCATGTGACACTAGTTATAGCTTCCGATGCTTCACTTCAGGTTTACTGTATCCATCTGACCTTATTATTGACGATGAAACTCAGAAATTGCATCGGAATTAAATACAAAAGGCACAATGCCGACTTATGTACAAGAAAACTGACTCTTCTTACTGTCTATGTTTCAACCATTCATGTGACACTAGTTATAGATTCCGATGCTTCACTTCAGGTTGACTGTATCCCTCTGACCTTCATATTGACGGAGAAACACAGAAATTGCATCGGAGTTAAATACAAGAGGCACAATGCCGACGTACGTACAAGAAAACTGACTCATCTTACTGTCTATGTTTTGAACCATTCCTGTGACACTAGTTATAGATTCCGATGCTTCACTTCATTTTTACTGTATCCCTCTGACTTTCTTATTGACGATTAAACACAGAAATTGCATCGGAAATAAATAGAAAAGGCACTACGCCGACTTAAGTACATGAGAACTGACTCTTCTTACTGTCTATGCTTTGAACCATTCCTGTGACACTAGTTATAGATTCGATGCTTCACCTCACGTTTACTGTATCCCTCTGACCATCTTATTGACGATGAAACACAGATATTTCATTGGAATTAAATACAAAAGGCACAATGCCGACTTAAGTACAAGAAAACTGACTCTTCTTACTGTCTATGATTTGAACCATTCCTGTGACACTAGTTATAGATTCCGATGCTTCACTTCAGGTTTTCTGTAGCCCTCTGACCTTCTTATTGACGATGAAACACAGAAATTGCTTCGGAATTAAATAGGAAAGGCACAATGCCGACTTAGGTACAAGAAAACTGACTCTTCTTACTGTCTATGTTTTGAACCATTCCTGTGACACTAGTTATAGATTCCGATACTTCACCTTATGGTTACTGTATCCCTCTGACCTTCTTATTGACGATGAAACACAGAAATTGCATCGGAATTAAATACAAAAGACACAATGCCGACGTAAGTACAAGAAAACTGACTCTTCTTACTGCCTATGTTTTGAACAATTCCTGTGACACTAGTTATCAATTCCGATGCTTCACTTCAGGTTTACTGTATCCCTCTGACCTTCTTATTGACGATGAAACACAGAAATTGCATCGGAGTTAAATACAAAAGGCACAATGCCCACTTAAGTACAAGAAAACTGACTCTTCTTACTGTCTATGTTTTGAACCACTCATGTGACACTAGTTATAGATTCCGATGCTTCACTTCATTTTTATTGTATCCCTCTGACTTTCTTATTGACGATGAAATACAGAAATTGCATCGGAATTAAATGGAAAAGGCACAATGCCGAGTTAAGTACAAGAAAACTGACTCTTCCTACTGTCTATGCTATGAACCATTCCTGTGACACTAGTTATAGATTCGATGCTTCACTTCGGGTTTACTGTATCCCTCTGAACTTCTTATTGACGATGAAACACTGAAATTTCATTCGAATTAATTACAAAAGGCACAATCCCGACTTAAGAAAAAGAAAACTAACTCTTCTTACTGTCTATGTTTTGAACCATTCCTGTGACACAAGTTATAGATTCCGATGCTTCACTTCATTTTTACTGTATCCCTCTGACTTTCTGATTGACGAATAAACACAAAAATTGCATCGGAAATAAATTGAAAAGGCACAACGCCGACTTAAGTACAAGAAAACTAACTCTTCTTAATGTCTATGCTTTGAACCATTCCTGTGACACTAGTTATAGATTCGATGCTTCACTTCAGGTTTACTGTATCCTTCTGACCTTCTTATTGACGATGAAAAACAGATATTTCATCGGAATTAAATACAAAAGGCACAATGCCGACTTAAGTACAAGAAAACTTACTCTTCTTACTGTCTATGCTTTGAACCATTTCTGTGACACTAGTTATAGATTCCGATGCTTCACTTTAGGTTTACTGTATCCCTCTGACCTTCATATTGACGATGAAACACAGAAATTGCATCTGAATTAAATAGGAAAGGGACAATGGCGACTTAAGTACAAGGAAACTGACTCTTCTTACAGTCTATGTTTTGAACCACTCATGTGACACTAGTTATAGATTCCGATGCTTCACTTCATTTTTACTGTATCCCTCTGACTTTCTGATTGACGAATAAACACAAAAATGCATCGGAAATAAATTGAAAAGGCACAACGCCGACTTAAGTACAAGAAAACTAACTCTTCTTAATGGCTATGCCTTGAACCATTCCTGTGACACTAGTTATAGATTCCGATACTTCACCTCAGGTTTACTGTATCCCTCTGACCTTCTTATTGACGATGAAACACAGAAATTGCATCAGAATTAAATACAAAAGTCACAATGCCGACTTAAGTACAAGAAATCTGACTCTTCTTACTGTCTATGATTGAACCATCCCTGTGACACTAGTTATAGATTCCGATGCTTCACTTCAAGTTTACTGTATCCCTCTGACCTTGTTATTGACGATGAAACTCAGAAATTGCATCGGAATTAAATACAAAAGGCACAATGCCGACTTAAGTACAAGAAAACTGACTCATCTTACTGATTATGTTTTAACCATTCCTGTGACACTAGTTATAGACTCCGATGGTGCACCTCAGGTTTACTGTAACCCTCTGACCTTCTAATTGACGATGAAACACAGAAATTGCATCGGAGTTAAATACAAATGGCACAATGCCGACTTAAGTACAAGAAAACTGACACTTCTTACTGTCTATGTTTTGAACCATTCCTGTGACACTAGTTATAGATTCGATGCTTCACTTCAGGTTTACTGTATCCCTGTGACCTTCTTATTGACGATGAAACACAGAAATTTCATTGGAATTAAATACAAAAGGCACAATGCCGACTTAAGAACAAGAAAACTGACTCTTCTTACTGACTATGGTTTGAACCATTCCCGTGACACAGGTTATAGATTCCGATGCCTCACTTCATTTTTACTGTATCTCTCTGACTTTCTTATTGACGATTAAACACAGAAATTGCATCGGAATTAAATAGAAAAGGCACAATGCCGACTTAAGTACAAGAAAACTGACTCTTCTTACTGCTATGCTTTGAACCATTCCTGTGACACTAGTTATAGATTCGATGCTTCTCTTCAGGTTTACTGTATCCCTCTGACCTTCATATTGACGGAGAAACACAGAAATTGCATCGGAGTTAAATACAAGAGGCACAATGCCGACGTACGTACAAGAAAACTGACTCATCTTACTGTCTATGTTTTGAACCATTCCTGTGACACTAGTTATAGATTCCGATGCTTCACTTCATTTTTACTGTATCCCTCTGACTTTCTAATTGACGATTAAACACAGAAATTGCATCGGAAATAAATAGAAAAGGCACTACGCCGACTTAAGTACAAGAGAACTGACTCTTCTTACTGTCTATGCTTTGAACCATTCCTGTGACACTAGTTATAGATTCGATGCTTCACTTCAGGTTTACTGTATCCCTCTGACCATCTTATTGACGGTGAAACACAGATATTTCATTGGAATTAAATACAAAAGGCACAATGCCAACTTAAGTACAAGAAAACTGACTCTTCTTACTGTCTATGATTTGAACCATTACTGTGACACTAGTTATAGATTCCGATGCTTCACTTCAGGTTTTCTGTATCCCTCTGACCTTCTTATTGACGATGAAACACAGAAATTGCTTCGGAATTAAATAGGAAAGGCACAATGCCGACTTAGGTACAAGAAAACTGACTCTTCTTACTGTCTATGTTTTGAACCATTCCTGTGACACTAGTTATAGATTCCGATACTTCACCTTATGGTTACTGTATCCCTCTGACCTTCTTATTGACGATGAAACACAGAAATTGCATCGGAATTAAATACAAAAGACACAATGCCGACGTAAGTACAAGAAAACTGACTCTTCTTACTGCCTATGTTTTGAACAATTCCTGTGACACTAGTTATCAATTCCGATGCTTCACTTCAGGTTTACTGTATCCCTCTGCCCTTCTTATTGACGATGAAACACAGAAATTGCATCGGAGTTAAATACAAAAGGCACAATGCCCACTTAAGTACAAGAAAACTGACTCTTCTTACTGTCTATGTTTTGAACCACTCATGTGACACTAGTTATAGATTCCGATGCTTCACTTCATTTTTATTGTATCCCTCTGACTTTCTTATTGACGATGAAAAACAGAAATTGCATCGGAATTAAATGGAAAAGGCACAATGCCGAGTTAAGTACAAGAAAACTGACTCTTCCTACTGTCTATGCTATGAACCATTCCTGTGACACTAGTTATAGATTCGATGCTTCACTTCGGGTTTACTGTATCCCTCTGAACTTCTTATTGACGATGAAACACTGAAATTTCATTCGAATTAAATACAAAAGGCACAATCCCGACTTAAGAAAAAGAAAACTGACTCTTCTTACTGTCTATGTTTTGAACCATTCCTGTGACACAAGTTACAGATTCCGATGCTTCACTTCATTTTTACTGTATCCCTCTGACTTTCTGATAGACGAATAAACACAAAAATTGCATCGGAAATAAATTGAAAAGGCACAACGCCGACTTAAGTACAAGAAAACTAACTCTTCTTAATGTTTATGCTTTGAACCATTCCTGTGACACTAGTTATAGATTCGATGCTTCACTTCAGGTTTACTGTATCCTTCTGACCTTCTTATTGACGATGAAAAACAGATATTTCATCGGAATTAAATACAAAAGGCACAATGCCGACTTAAGTACAAGAAAACTTACTCTTCTTACTGTCTATGCTTTGAACCATTTCTGTGACACTAGTTATAGATTCCGATGCTTCACTTTAGGTTTACTGTATCCCTCTGACCTTCATATTGACGATGAAACACAGAAATTGCATCTGAATTAAATAGGAAAGGGACAATGCCGACTTAAGTACAAGGAAACTGACTCTTCTTACAGTCTATGTTTTGAACCACTCATGTGACACTAGTTATAGATTCCGATGCTTCACTTCATTTTTACTGTATCCCTCTGACTTTCTGATTGACGAATAAACACAAAAATTGCATCGGAAATAAATTGAAAAGGCACAACGCCGACTTAAGTACAAGAAAACTTACTCTTCTTAATGTCTATGCTTTGAACCATTCCTGTGACACTAGTTATAGATTCCGATACTTCACCTCAGGTTTACTGTATCCCTCTGACCTTCTTATTGACGATGAAACACAGAAATTGCATCGGAATTAAATACAAAAGTCACAATGCCGACTTAAGTACAAGAAATCTGACTCTTCTTACTGTCTATGATTGAACCATCCCTGTGACACTAGTTATAGATTCCGATGCTTCACTTCAAGTTTACTGTATCCCTCTGACCTTGTTATTGACGATGAAACTCAGAAATTGCATCGGAATTAAATCCAAAGGCACAATGCCGACTTAAGTACAAGAAAACTGACTCTTCTTACTGCCTATGTTTTAACCATTCCTGTGACACTAGTTATAGACTCCGATGGTGCACCTCAGGTTTACTGTAACCCTCTGACCTTCTAATTGACGATGAAACACAGAAATTGCATCGGAGTTAAATACAAATGGCACAATGCCGACTTAAGTACAAGAAAACTGACACTTCTTACTGTCTATGTTTTGAACCATTCCTGTGACACTAGTTATAGATTCGATGCTTCACTTCAGGTTTACTGTATCCCTGTGACCTTCTTATTGACGATGAAACACAGAAATTTCATTGGAATTAAATACAAAAGGCACAATGCCGACTTAAGAACAAGAAAACTGACTCTTCTTACTGACTATGGTTTGAACCATTCCCGTGACACAGGTTATAGATTCCGATGCCTCACTTCATTTTTACTGTATCCCTCTGACTTTCTTATTGACGATTAAACACAGAAATTGCATCGGAATTAAATAGAAAAGGCACAATGCCGACTTAAGTACAAGAAAACTGACTCTTCTTACTGCTATGCTTTGAACCATTCCTGTGACACTAGTTATAGATTCGATGCTTCTCTTCAGGTTTACTGTATCCCTCTGACCTTCTTATTGACGATGAAACACAGAAATTTCATCGGAATTAAATACAAAAGGCACAATGCCGACTTGAGTACAAGAAAACTGACTCTTCTTACTGTCTATGTTTTGAACAATTCATGTGACACTAGTTATAGATTCCGATGCTTCACTTCATTTTTACTGTATCCCTCTGACTTTCGTATTGACGATGAAACACAGAAATTGCATCGGAATTAAATTGAAAAGGCACAATGCCGACTTAAGTACAAGAAAACTGACTCTTCTTACTGTCTATGCTTTGAACCATTCCTGTGACACTAGTTATAGATTCGATGCTTCACTTCAGGTTTACTGTATCCCTCTGACCTTGTTATTGACCATGAAACACAGAAATTTCATTGGAATTAAATACAAAAGGCACAATGCCGACTTAAGAACAAGAAAACGGACTCTTCTTACTGTCTATGTTTTGAACCATTCCTGTGACACAGGTTATAGATTCCGATGCTTCACTTCATTTTTACTGTATCCCTCTGACTTTCTTATTGACGATTAAACAACAAAATTGCATCGGAAGTAAATTGAAAAGGCACAACGCCGACTTAAGTACAAGAAAACTAACTCTTCTTAATGTCTATGCTTTGAACCATTCCTGTGACACTAGTTATAGATTCTATGCTTCACTTCAGGTTTACTGTATCCCTCTGACCTTCTTATTGACGATGAAAAACAGATATTTCATCGGAATTAAATACAAAAGGCACAATGCCGACTTAAGTAAAAGAAAACTTGCTCTTCTTACTGTCTATGTTTTGAACCATTTCTGTGACACTAGTTATAGATTCTGATGCTTCACTTCAGTTTTACTGTATCCCTCTGACCTTCATATTGACGATGAAACACAGAAATTGCATCTGAATTAAATAGGAAAGGCACAATGCCGACTTAAGTACAAGAAAACTGACTCTTCTTACAGTCTATGTTTTGAACCATTCCTGTGACACTAGTTATAGATTCCGATACTTCACCTCAGGTTTACTGTATCCCTCTGACCTTCTTATTGACGATGAAACACAGAAATTGCTTCGGAATTAAATACAAAAGTCACAATGCCGTGTTAAGTTCAAGAAATCTGACTCTTCTTACTGTCTATGATTGAACCATTCCTGTGACACTAGTTATAGATTCCGATGCTTCACTTCAGGTTTACTGCATCCCTCTGACCTTCTTATTGACGATGAAACACAGAAATTGCAATGGGAATTAAATACAAAAGGCACAATGCCGACTTAAGTACAAGAAAACTGACTCTTCTTACAGCCTATGTTTTAACCAGTCCTGTGACACTAGTTATAGATTCCGATGCTGCACCTCAGGTTTACTGTATCCCTCTGACCTTCTAATTGACGATGAAACACAGAAATTGCATAGGAGTTAAATACAAAAGGCACACTGCCGACTTAAGTACAAGAAAACTGACACTTCTTACTGTCTATGTTTTGAACCATTCCTGTGACACTAGTTATAGATTCCGATGCTTCACTTCAGTTTTACTGTATCCCTCTGACCTTCTTATTGACGATGAAATACAGAAATTGCTTCGGAATTAAATAGGAAAGACAGAATGCCGACTTATGTACAAGAAAACTGACTCTTCTTACTGTCTATGTTTTGAACCATTCCTGTGACACTAGTTATAGTTAATGATACTTCACCTCAGGTTTACTGTATCCCTCTGACCTTCTTATTGACGATGAAACACAGAAATTGCATCGGAATTAAATACAAAAGTCACAATGCCGACTTAAGTACAAGAAATCTGACTCTTCTTACTGTCTATGTTTGAACCATTCATGTGACACTAGTTATAGATTCCGATGCTTAACTTCAGGTTTACTGTATCCCTCTGACCTTCTTACTGTTGATGAAACACAGATATTGCATCGGAATTAAATACAAAAAGCACAGTGCCTACTTAAGTATAAAAAAACTGACTCTTCTTACTGTCTATGTTTTGAACCATTCCTGTGACACTAGTTATAGATTCCGATGCTTCACTTCGGGTTTACTGTATCCCTCAGACCTTCTTGTTGACGGTGAAACACAGAAATTGCTTCGGAATTAAATAGAAAAGGCACAATGCCGACTTAAGTTCAAGAAAACTGACTCTTCTTACTGTCTATGTTTTGAACCATTCCTGTGACACTAGATATAGATTCCGATGCTTCACTTCAGGTTTACTGTATCCCTCTGACCTTCTTATTGACGATAAAGCGCAGAAATCGCATCGGAATTAAATACAAAAGCACAATGCCGACTTAAGTACAAGAAAACTGACTCTTCTTACTGTCTATGTTTGAACCATTCTTGTGACACTAGTTATAGATTCCGATGCTTAACTTCAGGTTTACTGTATCCCACTGACCTTCTTACTGTTGATGAAACACAGATATTGCATCGGAATTAAATGCAAAAAGCACAATGCCTACTTAAGTACAAAAAAACTGACTCTTCTTACTGTCTATGATTTGAACCATTCCTGTGACACTAGTTATAGATTCCGATGCTTCACTTCTTGTTTACTGTATCCCTCTGACCTTCTTATTGACGATGAAACTCAGAGATTGCATCGGAATTAAATACAAAAGGCACCCTGCCGACTTATGTACAAGAATACTGACTCTTCTTACTGTCTATGTTTTGAACCATTCCTGTGACACTAGTTATAGATTCTGATGCTTCACTTCAGGTTTCCTGTATCCCTCTGACCTCCTTATTGACGATGAGACACAGAAATTGCATCGGAACTGAATACAAAAAGCACAATGCCGACTTAAGTACAAGAAAACTGACTCTTCTTACTGTCTATGTTTTGAACCATTAATGTGACACTCGTTATAGATTCCGATGCTTTACTTCAGGTTTACTTTATCCCTTTGACCTTCTTATTGACGATGAAACACAAAAATTGCTTCGGAATTAAATACAAAACGCACAATGCCGAATTAAGTACAAGAAAACTGACTCTTCTTACTGTCTATGCTTTGAAACATTCCTGTGACACTAGTTGTAGATTCTGATGCTTCACTTCAGGTTTACTGTATCCCTCTGACCTACTTATTGACGATGAAACACAGTAATTGCATCGGAATTAAATACAAAAGGTACAATGCCGACTTAATTACAAGGAAACTGACTCTACTTACTGTCTATGTTTTGAACCATTCCTGTGACACTAGTTATAGATTCCGATGCTTCACTTCAGGTTTACTGTACCCCTCTGACCTTCTTATTGACGATGAAACACAGATATTGCATCGGAATTAAATACATAACGCACAATGCCGACTTAAGTGCAAGAAAACTGACGCTTCTTACTGTCTATGTTTTGAACCATTCCTGTGACACTAGTTATAGATTCCGATGCTTCACTTCAGGTTTACTGTATCCCACTGACCTTCTTATTGACGATGAAACAGAGAAATTGTATCGGATTTAAATACAAAAGGCACAATGCTGACTTAAGTACAAGAAAACTGACTCTTCTCACTGTCTATGTTTTGAACCATTCATGTGGCACTAGTTATAGATTCCGATGCTTCACTTCAGGTCTGCTGTATCCCTCTGACCTTCTTATTGACGATGAAACACAAAAATTGCATCGGAATTAAATACAAAAGGCACTTTGCCGACTTAAGTACAAGAAAACTGACTCTTCTTACTGTCTATGTTTTGAACCATTCCTGTGACACTAGTTATAAATTCCAATGCTTCACTTCAGGTTTACTGTATCCCTCTGACCTTCTTATTAACGATGATACACAGAAATTGCATCGGAATTAACTACAAAAGGAACAATGCCGACTTAAGCACAAGAAATCTGAATCTTCTTACTGCCTATGTTTTCAACCATTCCTGTGACACTAGTTATAGATTCTGATGCTTCACTTCAGGTTTACTGTATCCCTCTGACCTCCTTATTGACGATGAAACACAGAAATTGCATCGGAATTAAATACAAAAGGCACAATGCCGACTTAAGTACAAGAAAACTGACTCTTCTTACTGTCTATGATTTGAACCATTCCTGTGACACTAGTTATAGATTCCGATGCTTCACTTCATTTTTACTGTATTCCTCTGACTTTCTTATTGACGATTAAACACAGAAATTGCATCGGAAATAAATAGAAAAGGCACTACGCCGACTTAAGTACAAGAGAACTGACTCTTCTTACTGTCTATGCTTTGAACCATTCCTGTGACACTAGTTATAGATTCGATGCTTCACTTCAGGTTTACTGTATCCCTCTGACCATCTTATTGACGATGAAACACAGATATTTCATCGGAATTAAATACAAAAGGCACAATGCCGACTTAAGTACAAGAAAACAGACTCTTCTTACTGTCTATGATTTGAACCATTCCTGTGACACTAGTTATAGATTCCGATGCTTCACTTCAGGGTTACTGTATCCCTCTGACCATCTTATTGACGATGAAACACAGAAATTGCATCGGAATTAAATACAAAAGTCACAATGCCGACTTAAGTACAAGAAACCTGACCCTTCTTACTGCCTATGTTTTGAACCTTTCCTGTGACACTAGTTATCAATTTCGATGCTTCACTTCAGGTTTACTGTATCCCTCAGACCTTCTTATTGACGATGAAACACAGAAATTGCATCGGAGTTAAAGACAAAAGGCACAATGCCGACTTAAGTACAAGAAAACTGACTCTTCTTACTGTCTATGTTTTGAACCATTCATGTGACACTAGTTATGGATTCCGATGCTTCACTTCATTTTTACTGTATCCCTCTGACTTTCTTATTGACGATGAAACACAGAAATTGCATCTGAATTAAATAGAAAAGGCACATGCCGACTTAAGTACAAGAAAACTGACTCTTCTTACTGTCTATGCTTTGAATCATTCCTGTGACACTAGTTATAGATTCGATGCTTCACTTCAGGTTTACAGTATTCCCTGACCTTCTTATTGACGATGAAACACAGAAATTTCATCGGAATTAAATACAAAAGGCATAATGCCGACTTAAGTACAAGGAAACTGACTCTTCTTACTGTCTATGTTTTGAACCATTCCAGTGACACTAGATATAGATTCCGATGCTTCACTTCAGGTTTACTATATCTGTCTGACCTTCTATTTGACGATAAAACACAGAAATCGCATCGGAATTAAATACAAAAAGCACAATGCCGACTTAAGTACAAGAAAACTAACTATTCTTACTGTCTATGATTTGAATCATTCCTGCGACCTTAGTTACAGATTCCGATGCTTCACTTCAGGTTTACTGTATCCCTCTGACCTCCTTATTGACGATGAAACACAGAAATTTCATCGGAATTAAATACAAAAGGCACATTGCCGACTTAAGTACAAGAAAACTGACTCTTCTTACTGTCTATGTTTGAACCATTCAAGTGACACTAGTAATAGATTCCGATGCTTCACTTCAGGTTTACTGTATCCCTCTGACCTTCTTATTGATGTTAAACACAGATATTGCATTGGAATTACATACAAAACTCACAATGCCTACTTAAGTACAAAAAAACTTACTCTTCTTACTGTCTATGTTTTGAACCATTCCTGTGACAATAGTTATAGATTCCGATGCTTTACTTCTTGTTTACTGTATCCCTCTGACCTTATTATTGACGATTAAACACAGAAATTGCATCGGAAATAAATAGAAAAGGCACTACGCCGACTTAAGTACAAGAGAACTGACACTTCTTACTGTCTATGCTTTGAACCATTCCTGTGACACTAGTTATAGATTCGATGCTTCACTTCAGGTATACTGTATCCCTCTGACCATCTTATTGACGATGAAACACAGATATTTCATTGGAATTAAATACAAAAGGCACAATGCCGACTTAAGTACAAGAAAACTGACTCTTCTTAATGCCTATGTTTTGAACAATTCCTGTGACACTAGTTATAGATTCCGATGCTTCACTTCATTTTTACTGTATCCCTCTGACTTTCTTATTGACGATGAAACACAGAAATTGCATCGGAATTAAATAGAAAAGGCACAATGCCGAGTTAAGTACAAGAAAACTGACTCTTCCTACTGTCTATGCTATGAACCATTCCTGTGACACTAGTTATAGATTCGATGCTTCACTTCGGGTTTACTGTATCCCTCTGAACTTCTTATTGACGATGAAACACAGAAATTTCATTCGAATTAAATACAAAAGGCACAATGCCGACTTAAGAACAAGAAAACTGACTCTTCTTACTGTCTATGTTTTGAACCATTCCTGTGACACTAGTTATAGATTCCGATGCTTCACTTCATTTTTACTGTATCCCTCTGACTTTCTTATTGACGATTAAACACAGAAATTGCATCGGAATTAAATACAAAAGGCACAATGCCGACCTAAGTACAACAAAACTGACTCTTCTTACTGCCTATGTTTTGAACCATTCCTGTGACACTAGTTATCAATTCCGTTGCATCACTTCAGGTTTACTGTGTCCCTCTGACCTTCTTATTGACGATGAAACACAGAAATTTCATTGGAATTAAATACAAAAGGCACAATGCCGATTTAAGAACAAGAAAACTGACTCGTCTTACTGTCTATGATTTGAAACATTCCTGTGACACAGGATATAGATTCCGATGCTTCACTTCATTTTTACTGTATCCCTCTGACTTTCTTATTGACGATTATACACAAAAATTGCATCGGAAATAAATTGAAAAGACACAACGCCGACTTAAGTACAAGAAAACTGACCCTTCAAACTGTCTATGTTTTGAACCATTCCTGTGACACTAGTTATAGATTCCGATGCTTCACTTCAGTTTTACTGTATCCCTCTGACCTTCTTATTAACGATGAAATACGGAAATTGCTTCGGAATTAAATAGGAAAGGCACAATGCCGACTTATGTACAAGAAAACTGACTCTTCTTACTGTCTATGTGTTGAACCATTCTTGTGAAACTAGTTATAGTTACCGATACTTCACCTCAGGTTTTCTGTATCCCTCTGACCTTCTTATTGTCGATGAAACACAGAAATTGCATCGGAATTAAATACAAAAGTCACAATGCCGACTTAAGTACCAGATAACTGACTCTTCTTACTGCCTATGTTTTAACCATTCCTGTGACACTAGTTATAGATTCCGATGCTGCACCTCAGGTTTACTGTATCCCTCTGACCTTCTAATTGACGATGAAACACAGAAATTGCATAGGAGTTAAATACAAAAGGCACAACGCCGACTTAAGTACAAGAAAACTGACACTTCAAACTGTCTATGTTTTGAACCATTCCTGTGACACTAGTTATTGATTCCGATGCATCACTTCAGTTTCACTGTATCCCTCTGACCTTCTTATTGACGATGAAATACAGATATTGCTTCGGAATTAATTAGGAAAGGCACAATGCCGACTTATGTACAAGAAAACTGACTCTTCTTACTGTCTATGTGTTGAACCATTCTTGTGAAACTAGTTATAGTTACCGATACTTCACCTCAGGTTTACTGTATCCCTCTGACCTTCTTATTGACGATGAAACACAGAAATTGCATCGGAATTAAATACAAAAGTCACAATGCCGACTTAAGTACGATGAAAACTGACTCTTCTTACCGTCTATGATTGAACCATTCCTGTGACACTAGTTATAGATTCCGATGCATCACTTCAGGTTTACTGTATCCCTCTGACCTTCTTATTGACGATGAAACACAGAAATTGCATCGGAATTAAATACAAAAGGCACAATGCCGACTGAAGTACAAGAAAACTGACTCTTCTTACTGCCAATGTTTTGAACCATTCCTGTGACACTAGTTATAGATTCCGATGCTTCACTTCATTTTTACTGTAACCCTCCGACTCTCTTATTGACGATGAAACACAGATATGGCATCGGAATTAAATACTAAAGGCACAATGCCGACTTAAGTACAAGAAAACTTACTCTTCTTACTGCCTATGTTTTGAACCATTCCTGTGACACTAGTTATCAATTCAGTTGCTTCACTTCAGGTTTACAGTATCCCTCTGACCTTCTTATTGACGATGAAACACAGAAATTGCATCGGAGTTAAATACAAAAGGCACAATGCCGACTTAAGTACAAGAAAGCTGACTCTTCTTACTGTCTACGTTTTGAACCATTCATGTGCCACTAGTTATAGATTCCGATGCCTTACTTCATTTTTACTGTATCACTCTGACTTTCTTATTGACGAAAAAACACAGAAATTGCATCGGAATTAAATAGAAAAGGCACAATGCCGACTTAAGTACAAGAAAACTGACTCTTCTTACTGTCTATGCTTTGAACCATACCTGTGACACTAGTTATAGATTCGATGCTTCACTTCGGGTTTACTGTATCCCTCTGAACTTCTTATTGACGATGAAACACAGAAATTTCATTCGAATTAAATACAAAAGGCACAATGCCGACTTAAGAACAAGAAAACTGACTCTTCTTACCGTCTATGATTGAACCATTCCTGTGACACTAGTTATAGATTCCGATGCATCACTTCAGGATTACTGTATCCCTCTGACCTTCTTATTGACGATGAAACACAGAAATTTCTTCGTAATTAAATACAAAAGGCACCATGCCGACTGAAGTACAAGAAAACTGACTCTTCTTACTGCCAATGTTTTGAACCATTCCTGTGACACTAGTTATAGATTCTGATGCTTCACTTCAGGTTTCCTGTATCCCTCTGACCTCCTTATTGACGATGAGACACAGAAATTGCATCGGAACTGAATACAAAAAGCACAATGCCGACTTAAGTACAAGAAAACTGACTCTTCTTACTGTCTATGTTTTGAACCATTAATGTGACACTCGTTATAGATTCCGATGCTTTACTTCAGGTTTACTTTATCCCTCTGACCTTCTTATTGACGATGAAACACAAAAATTGCTTCGGAATTAAATACAAAAGGCACAATGCCGAATTAAGTACAAGAAAACTGACTCTTCTTACTGTCTATGCTTTGAAACATTCCTGTGACACTAGTTGTAGATTCTGATGCTTCACTTCAGGTTTACTGTATCCCTCTGACCTACTTATTAACACTGAAACACAGTAATTGCATCGGAATTAAATACAAAAGGTACAATGCCGACTTAATTACAAGGAAACTGACTCTACTTACTGTCTATGTTTTGAACCATTCCTGTGACACTAGTTATAGATTCCGATGCTTCACTTCAGGTTTACTGTATCCCTCCGACCTTCTTATTGACGATGAAACACAGATATTGCATCGGAATTAAATACATAACGCACAATGCCGACTTAAGTGCAAGAAAACTGACGCTTCTTACTGTCTATGTTTTCAACCATTCCTGTGACACTAGTTATAGATTCCGATGCTTCACTTCAGGTTTACTGTATCCCACTGACCTTCTTATTGACGATGAAACACAGAAATTGTATCGGATTTAAATACAAAAGGCACAATGCTGACTTAAGTACAAGAAAACTGACTCTTCTCACTGTCTATGTTTTGAACCATTCATGTGACACTAGTTATAGATTCCGATGCTTCACTTCAGGTCTACTGTATCCCTCTGACCTTCTTATTGACGATGAAACACAAAAATTGCATCGGAATTAAATACAAAAGGCACATTGCCGACTTAAGTACAAGTAAACTGACTCTTCTTACTGTCTATGTTTTGAACCATTCCTGTGACACTAGTTATAAATTCCAATGCTTCACTTCAGGTTTACTGTATCCCTCTGACCTTCTTATTGACGATGATACACAGAAATTGCATCGGAATTAACTACAAAAGGCACAATGCCGACTTAAGCACAAGAAAACTGAATCTTCTTACTGCCTATGTTTTCAACCATTCCTGTGACACTAGTTGTAGATTCTGATGCTTCACTTCAGGTTTACTGTATCCCTCTGACCTACTTTTTAACACTGAAACACAGTAATTGCATCGGAATTAAATACAAAAGGTACAATGCCGACTTAATTACAAGGAAACTGACTCTACTTACTGTCTATGTTTTGAACCATTCCTGTGACACTAGTTATAGATTCCGATGCTTCACTTCAGGTTTACTGTATCCCTCCGACCTTCTTATTGACGATGAAACACAGATATTGCATCGGAATTAAATACATAACGCACAATGCCGACTTAAGTGCAAGAAAACTGACGCTTCTTACTGTCTATGTTTTCAACCATTCCTGTGACACTAGTTATAGATTCCGATGCTTCACTTCAGGTTTACTGTATCCCACTGACCTTCTTATTGACGATGAAACACAGAAATTGTATCGGATTTAAATACAAAAGGCACAATGCTGACTTAAGTACAAGAAAACTGACTCTTCTCACTGTCTATGTTTTTGAACCATTCATGTGACACTAGTTATAGATTCCGATGCTTCACTTCAGGTCTACTGTATCCCTCTGACCTTCTTATTGACGATGAAACACAAAAATTGCATCGGAATTAAATACAAAAGGCACATTGCCGACTTAAGTACAAGAAAACTGACTCTTCTTACTGTCTATGTTTTGAACCATTCCTGTGACACTAGTTATAAATTCCAATGCTTCACTTCAGGTTTACTGTATCCCTCTGACCTTCTTATTGACGATGATACACAGAAATTGCATCGGAATTAACTACAAAAGGCACAATGCCGACTTAAGCACAAGAAAACTGAATCTTCTTACTGCCTATGTTTTCTACCATTCCTGTGACACTAGTTATAGATTCTGATGCTTCACTTCAGGTTTACTGTATCCCTCTGACCTCCTTATTGACGATGAAACACAGAAATTGCATCGGAAATTAAATACAAAAGGCACAATGCCGACTTACGTACAAGAAAACTGACTCTTCTTACTGTCTATGATTTAAACCATTCTGTGACACTAGTTATAGATTCCGATGCTTCACTTCATTTTTACTGTATTCCTCTGACATTCTTATTGACGATTAAACACAGAAATTGCATCGGAAATAAATAGAAAAGGCACTACGCCGACTTAAGTACAAGAGAACTGACTCTTCTTACTGTCTATGCTTTGAACATTCCTGTGACACTAGTTATAGATTCGATGCTTCACTTCAGGTTTACTGTATCCCTCTGACATCTTATTGACGATGAAACACAGATATTTCATCGGAATTAAATACAAAATGCACAATGCCGACTTAAGTACAAGAAAACAAACTCTTCTTACTGTCTATGATTTGAACCATTCCTGTGACACTAGTTATAGATTCCGATGCTTCACTTCAGGGTTACTGTATCCCTCTGACCATCTTATTGACGATGAAACACAGAAATTGCATCGGAATTAAAAACAAAAGTCACAATGCCGACTTAAGTACAAGAAACCTGACCCTTCTTACTGCCTATGTTTTGAACCTTTCCTGTGACACTAGTTATCAATTTCGATGCTTCACTTCAGGTTTACTGTATCCCTCAGACCTTCTTATTGACGATGAAACACAGAAATTGCATCGGAGTTAAAGACAAAAGGCACAATGCCGACTTAAGTACAAGAAAACTGACTCTTCTTACTGTCTATGTTTTGAACCATTCATGTGACACTAGTTATAGATTCCGATGCTTCACTTCATTTTTACAGTATCCCTCTGACTTTCTTATTGACGATGAAACACAGAAATTGCATCTGAATTAAATAGAAAAGGCACATGCCGACTTAAGTACAAGAAAACCGACTCTTCTTACAGTCTATGCTTTGAACCATTCCTGTGACACTAGTTATAGATTCGATGCTTCACTTCAGGTTTACAGTATTCCCTGACCTTCTTATTGACGATGAAACACAGAAAATTTCATCGGAATTAAATACAAAAGGCATAATGCCGACTTAAGTACAAGGAAACTGACTCTTCTTACTGTCTATGTTTTGAACCATTCCTGTGACACTAGATATAGATTCCGATGCCTTCACTTCAGGTTTACTATATCTGTCTGACCTTCTATTTGACGATAAAACGCAGAAATCGCATCGGAATTAAATACAAAAAGCACAATGCCGACTTAAGTACAAGAAAACTAACTCTTCTTACTGTCTATGATTTGAATCATTCCTGTGACCTTAGTTACAGATTCCGATGCTTCACTTCAGGTTTACTGTATCCCTCTGACCTCCTTATTGACGATGAAACACAGAAATTCATCGGAATTAAATACAAAAGGCACATTGCCGACTTAAGTACAAGAAAACTGACTCTTCTTACTGTCTATGTTTGAACCATTCAAGTGACACTAGTTATAGATTCCGATGCTTCACTTCAGGTTTACTGTATCCCTCTGACCTTCTTATTGATGATGAAACACAGATATTGCATTGGAATTACATACAAAAGGCACAATGCCTACTTAAGTACAAAAAACTTACTCTTCTTACTGTCTATGTTTTGAACCATTCCTGTGACAATAGTTATAGATTCCGATGCTTTACTTCTTGTTTACTGTATCCCTCTGACCTTATTTTTGACGATTAATCACAGAAATTGCATCGGAAATAAATAGAAAAGGCACTACGCCGACTTAAGTACAAGAGAACTGACACTTCTTACTGTCTATGCTTTGAACCATTCCTGTGACACTAGTTATAGATTCGATGCTTCACTTCAGGTATACTGTATCCCTCTGACCATCTTATTGACGATGAAACACAGATATTTCATTGGAATTAAATACAAAAGGCACAATGCCGACTTAAGTACAAGAAAACTGACTCTTCTTACTGTCTATGATTTGAACCATTCCTGTGACACTAGTTATAGATTCCGATGCTCTCTTCAGGTTTTCTGTATCCCTCTGACCTTCTTATTGACGACGAAACACAGAAATTGCTTCGGAATTAAATAGGAAAGGCACAATGCCGACTTAGGTACAAGAAAACTGACTCTTATTACTGTCTATGTTTTGAACCATAACTGTGACACTAGTTATAGATTCCGATACTTCACCTTAGGGTTACTGTATCCCTCTGACCCTTCTTATTGACGATGAAACACAGAAATTGCATCGGAATTAAATACAAAAGTCACAATGCCGACTTAAGTACAAGAAAACTGACTCTTCTTACTGTCTACGATTAAACCACTCCTGTGACACTAGTTATAGATTCCGATGCTTCACTTCAGGTTTACTGTATCCCTCTGACCTTCTTATTGACGATGAAACACAGAAATTGCATCGGAATTAAATACAAAAGACACAATGCCGACGTAAGTACAAGAAAACTGACTCTTCTTACTGCCTATGTTTTGAACAATTCCTGTGACACTAGTTATAGATTCCGATGCTTCACTTCATTTTTACTGTATCCCTCTGACTTTCTTATTGACGATTAAACACAAAAATTGCATCGGAAATAAATTGAAAAGACACAACGCCGACTTAAGTACAAGAAAACTGACCCTTCAAACTGTCTATGTTTTGACCATTCCTGTGACACTAGTTATAGATTCCGATGCATCACTTCAGGTTTACTGTATCCCTCTGACCTTCTTATTGACGATGAAACACAGAAATTGCATCGGAATTAAATACTAAAGGCACAATGCCGACTTAAGTACAAGAAAACTGACTCTTCTTACTGCCTATGTTTTGACCATTCCTGTGACACTAGTTATCAATTCAGTTGCTTCACTTCAGGTTTACAGTATCCCTCTGACCTTCTTATTGACGATGAAACACAGAAATTGCATCGGAGTTAAATACAAAAGGCACAATGCCGACTTAAGTACAAGAAAGCTGACTCTTCTTACTGTCTACGTTTTGAACCATTCATGTGCCACTAGTTATAGATTCCGATGCCTTACTTCATTTTTACTGTATCACTCTGACTTTCTTATTGACGATAAAACACAGAATTTGCATCGGAATTAAATAGAAAAGGCACAATGCCGACTTAAGTACAAGAAAACTGACTCTTCTTACTGTCTATGCTTTGAACCATACCTGTGACACTAGTTATAGATTCGATGCTTCACTTCAGGATTACTGTATCCCTCTAACCTTCTTATTGGCGATGAAACACAGAAATTTCATCGTAATTAAATACAAAAGGCACAATGCCGACTAAGAACAAGAAAACTGACTCTTCTAACTGTCTGTGTTTTGAACCATTCCTGTGACACTAGTTATAGTTACCGATACTTCACCTCAGGTTTACTGTATCCCTCTGACCTTCTTATTGACGATGAAACACAGAAATAGCATCGGAATTAAATACAAAAGTCACAATGCCGACTTAAGTACAAGAAAACTGACTCTTCTTACTGTCTATGATTGAACCATTCCTGTGTCACTAGTTATAGATTCCGATGCATCACTTCAGGTTTACTGTATCCCTCTGACCTTCTTATTGACGATGAAACACAGAAATTGCATCGGAATTAAATACAAAAGGCACAGTGCCGACTGAAGGTCAAGAAAACTGACTCTTCTTACTGCCTATGCTTTGAACCATTCCTGTGACACTAGTTATAGATTCCGATGCTTCACTTCATTTTTACTGCATCCCTCCGACTTTCTTATTGACGATGAAACACAGAAATGGCATCGGAATTAAATAGAAAAGGCACAATGCCGACTTAAGTACAAGAAAAACTGACTCTTCTTACTGTCTATGCTTTGAACCATTCTTGCGACACTAGTTATAGATTCGATGCTTCACTTCAGGATTACTGTATCCCTCGTACCTTATTGACGATGAACCACAGAAATTGCATCGGAATTAAATACAAAAGGCACAATGGCGCCTTAAGTACAAGAAAACTGACTCTTCTTACTGCCTATGTTTTGAACCACTCATGTGACACTAGTTATCAATTCCGTTGCTTCACTTCAGGTTTACAGTATCCCTCTGACCTTCTTATTGACGATGAAACACAGAAATTGCATCTGAGTTAAATACAAAAGGCACAATGCCGACTTAAGTACAAGAAAACTGACTCTCCTTACTGTCTACGTTTTGAACCATTCATGTGACACTAGTTACAGATTCCGATGCTTCACTTCATTTTTACTGTATCCCTCTGACTTTCTTATTGACGATGAAACACAGAAATTGCATCGGAATTAAATAGAAAAGGCACAATGCCGACTTAAGTACAAGAAAACTGACTCTTCTTACTGTCTATGCTTTGAACCATACCTGTGACACTAGTTATAGATTCGATGCTTGACTTCAGGATTACTGTATCCCTCTGACCTTCTTATTGACGATGAAACACAGAAATTTCATCGTAATTAAATACAAAAGGCACCATGCCGACTGAAGTACAAGAAAACTGACTCTTCTTACTGCCAATGTTTTGAACCATTCCTGTGACACTAGTTATAGATTCTGATGCTTCACTTCAGGTTTCCTGTATCCCTCTGACCTCCTTATTGACGATGAGACACAGAAATTGCATCGGAACTGAATACACAAAGCACAATGCCGACTTAAGTACAAGAAAACTGACTCTTCTTACTGTCTATGTTTTGAACCATTAATGTGACACTCGTTATAGATTCCGATGCTTTACTTCAGGTTTACTTTATCCCTCTGACCTTCTTATTGACGATGAAACACAAAAATTGCTTCGGAATTAAATACAAAAGGCACAATGCCGAATTAAGTACAAGAAAACTGACTCTTCTTACTGTCTATGCTTTGAAACATTCCTGTGACACTAGTTGTAGATTCTGATGCTTCACTTCAGGTTTACTGTATCCCTCTGACCTACTTATTAACACTGAAACACAGTAATTGCATCGGAATTAAATACAAAAGGTACAATGCCGACTTAATTACAAGGAAACTGACTCTACTTACTGTCTATGTTTTGAACCATTCCTGTGACACTAGTTATAGATTCCGATGCTTCACTTCAGGTTTACTGTATCCCTCCGACCTTCTTATTGACGATGAAACACAGATATTGCATCGGAATTAAATACATAACGCACAATGCCGACTTAAGTGCAAGAAAACTGACGCTTCTTACTGTCTATGTTTTGAACCATTCCTGTGACACTAGTTATAGATTCCGATGCTTCACTTCAGGTTTACTGTATCCCACTGACCTTCTTATTGACGATGAAACACAGAAATTGTATCGGATTTAAATACAAAAGGCACAATGCTGACTTAAGTACAAGAAAACTGACTCTTCTCACTGTCTATGTTTTGAACCATTCATGTGACACTAGTTATAGAATCCGATGCTTCACTTCAGGTCTACTGTATCCCTCTGACCTTCTTATTGACGATGAAACACAAAAATTGCATCGGAATTAAATACAAAAGGCACATTGCCGACTTAAGTACAAGAAAGCTGACTCTTCTTACTGTCTATGTTTTGAACCATTCCTGTGACACTAGTTATAAATTCCAATGCTTCACTTCAGGTTTACTGTATCCCTCTGACCTTCTTATTGACGATGATACACAGAAATTGCATCGGAATTAACTACAAAAGGCACAATGCCGACTTAAGCACAAGAAAACTGAATCTTCTTACTGCCTATGTTTTCAACCATTCCTGTGACACTAGTTATAGATTCTGATGCTTCACTTCAGGTTTACTGTATCCCTCTGACCTCCTTATTGACGATGAAACACAAAAATGGCATCGGAATTAAATACAAAAGGCACAATGCCGACTTACGTACAAGAAAACTGACTCTTCTTACTGTCTATGATTTGAACCATTCCTGTGACACTAGTTATAGATTCCGATGCTTCACTTCATTTTTACTGTATTCCTCTGACATTCTTATTGACGATTAAACACAGAAATTGCATCGGAAATAAATAGAAAAGGCACTACGCCGACTTAAGTACAAGAGAACTGACTCTTCTTACTGTCTATGCTTTGAACCATTCCTGTGACACTAGTTATAGATTCGATGCTTCACTTCAGGTTTACAGTATTCCCTGACCTTCTTATTGACGATGAAACACAGAAATTGCATCGGAATTAAAAACAAAAGTCACAATGCCGACTTAAGTACAAGAAACCTGACCCTTCTTACTGCCTATGTTTTGAACCTTTCCTGTGACACTAGTTATCAATTTCGATGCTTCACTTCAGGTTTACGGTATCCCTCAGACCTTCTTATTGACGATGAAACACAGAAATTGCATCGGAGTTAAAGACAAAAGGCACAATGCCGACTTAAGTACAAGAAAACTGACTCTTCTTACTGTCTATGTTTTGAACCATTCATGTGACACTAGTTATAGATTCCGATGCTTCACTTCATTTTTACTGTATCCCTCTGACTTTCTTATTGACGATGAAACACAGAAATTGCATCTGAATTAAATAGAAAAGGCACATGCCGACTTAAGTACAAGAAAACTGACTCTTCTTACTGTCTATGCTTTGAACCATTCCTGTGACACTAGTTATAGATTCGATGCTTCACTTCAGGTTTACAGTATTCCCTGACCTTCTTATTGACGATGAAACACAGAAATTTCATCGGAATTAAATACAAAAGGCATAAAGCCGACTTAAGTACAAGGAAACTGACTCTTCTTACTGTCTATGCTTTGAACCATTCCTGTGACACTAGATATAGATTCCGATGCTTCACTTCAGGTTTACTATATCTGTCTGACCTTCTATTTGACGATAAAACGCAGAAATCGCATCGGAATTAAATACAAAAAGCACAATGCCGACTTAAGTACAAGAAAACTAACTCTTCTTACTGTCTATGATTTGAATCATTCCTGTGACCTTAGTTACAGATTCCGATGCTTCACTTCAGGTTTACTGTATCCCTCTGACCTCCTTATTGACGATGAAACACAGAAATTTCATCGGAATTAAATACAAAAGGGACATTGCCGACTTAAGTACAAGAAAACTGACTCTTCTTACTGTCTATGTTTGAACCATTCAAGTGACACTAGTTATAGATTCCGATGCTTCATTTCAGGTTTACTGTATCCCTCTGACCTTCTTATTGATGATGAAACACAAATATTGCATTGGAATTACATACAGAAGGCACAATGCCTACTTAAGTACAAAAAAAACTTACTCTTCTTACTGTCTATGTTTTGAACCATTCCTGTGACAATAGTTATAGATTCCGATGCTTTACTTCTTGTTTACTGTATCCCTCTGACCTTATTATTGACGATTAAACACAGAAATTGCATCGGAAATAAATAGAAAAGGCACTACGCCGACTTAAGTACAAGAGAACTGACATTTCTTACTGTCTATGCTTTGAACCATTCCTGTGACACTAGTTATAGATTCGATGCTTCACTTCAGGTATACTGTATCCCTCTGACCATCTTATTGACGATGAAACACAGATATTTCATTGGAATTAAATACAAAAGGCACAATGCCGACTTAAGTACAAGAAAACTGACTCTTCTTACTGTCTATGATTTGAACCATTCCTGTGACACTAGTTATAGATTCCGATGCTTCTCTTCAGGTTTTCTGTATCCCTCTGACCTTCTTATTGACGACGAAACACAGAAATTGCTTCGGAATTAAATAGGAAAGGCACAATGCCGACTTAAGTACAAGAAAACTGACTCTTCTTACTGTCTACGATTAAACCACTCCTGTGACACTAGTTATAGATTCCGATGCTTCACTTCAGGTTTACTGTATCCCTCTGACCTTCTTATTGGCGATGAAACACAGAAATTGCATCGGAATTAAATACAAAAGACACAATGCCGACGTAAGTACAAGAAAACTGACTCTTCTTACTGCCTATGTTTTGAACAATTCCTGTGACACTAGTTATAGATTCCGATGCTTCACTTCATTTTTACTGTATCCCTCTGACTTTCTTATTGACGATGAAACACAGAAATTGCATCGGAATTAAATAGAAAAGGCACAATGCCGAGTTAAGTACAAGAAAACTGACTCTTCCTACTGTCTATGCTATGAACCATTCCTGTGACACTAGTTATAGATTCGATGCTTCACTTCGGGTTTACTGTATCCCTCTGAACTTCTTATTGACGATGAAACACAGAAATTTCATTCGAATTAAATACAAAAGGCACAATGCCGACTTAAGAACAAGAAAACTGACTCTTCTTACTGTCTATGTTTTGAACCATTCCTGTGACACTAGTTATAGATTCCGATGCTTCACTTCATTTTTACTGTATCCCTCTGACTTTCTTATTGACGATTAAACACAGAAATTGCATCGGAATTAAATAGAAAAGGCACAATGCCGACTTAAGTACAAGAAAACTGACTCTTCCTACTGTCTATGCTTTGAACCATGCCTGTGACACTAGTTATAGATTCGATGCTTCACTTTAGGATTACTGTATCCCTCTGACCTTATTGACGATGAAACACAGAAATTGCATCGGAATTAAGTACAAAAGGCACAATGCCGATCTAAGTACAAGAAAACTGACTCTTCTTACTGCCTATGTTTTGAACCATTCCTGTGACACTAGTTATCAATTCCGTAGCTTCACTTCAGGTTTACTGTGTCCCTCTGACCTTCTTATTGACGATGAAACACAGAAATTTCATTGGAATTAAATACAAAAGGCACAATGCCGACTTAAGAACAAGAAAACTGACTCGTCTTACTGTCTATGATTTGAAACATTCCTGTGACACAGGTTATAGATTCCGATGCTTCACTTCATTTTTACTGTATCCCTCTGACTTTCTTATTGACGATTAAACACAAAAATTGCATCGGAAATAAATTGAAAAGACACAACGCCGACTTAAGTACAAGAAAACTGACCCTTCAAACTGTCTATGTTTTGAACCATTCCTGTGACACTAGTTATAGATTCCGATGCTTCACTTCAGTTTTACTGTATCCCTCTGACCTTCTTATTGACGATGAAATACGGAAATTACTTCGGAATTAAATAGGAAAGGCACAATGCCGACTTATGTACAAGAAAACTGACTCTTCTTACTGTCTATGTGTTGAACCATTCTTGTGAAACTAGTTATAGTTACCGATACTTCACCTCAGGTTTTCTGTATCCCTCTGACCTTCTTATTGACGATGAAACACAGAAATTGCATCGGAATTAAATACAAAAGTCACAATGCCGACTTAAGTACAAGAAAACTGACTCTTCTTACTGCCTATGTTTTAACCATTCCTGTGACACTAGTTATAGATTCCGATGCTGCACCTCAGGTTTCCTGTATCCCTCTGACCTTCTAATTGACGATGAAACACAGAAATTGCATAGGAGTTAAATACAAAAGGCACAATGCCGACTTAAGTACAAGAAAACTGACACTTCAAACTGTCTATGTTTTGAACCATTCCTGTGACACTAGTTATAGATTCCGATGCATCACTTCAGTTTCACTGTATCCCTCTGACCTTCTTATTGACGATGAAATACAGAAATTGCTTCGGAATTAATTAGGAAAGGCACAATGCCGACTTATGTACAAGAAAACTGACTCTTCTTACTGTCTATGTGTTGAACCATTCTTGTGAAACTAGTTATAGTTACCGATACTTCACCTCAGGTTTACTGTATCCCTCTGACCTTCTTATTGACGATGAAACACAGAAATTGCATCGGAATTAAGTACAAAAGTCACAATGCCGACTTAAGTACGAGAAAACTGACTCTTCTTACTGTCTATGATTGAACCATTCCTGTGACACTAGTTATAGATTCCGATGCATCACTTCAGGTTTACTGTATCCCTCTGACCTTCTTATTGACGATGAAACACAGAAATTGCATCGGAATTAAATACAAAAGGCACAATGCCGACTGAAGTACAAGAAAACTGACTCTTCTTACTGCCAATGTTTTGAACCATTCCTGTGACACTAGTTATAGATTCCGATGCTTCACTTCATTTTTACTGTATCCCTCCGACTTTCTTATTGACGATGAAACACAGATATGGCATCGGAATTAAACAGAAAAGGCACAACGCCGACTTAAGTACAAGAAAACTGACTCTTCTTACTGTCAATGCTTTGAACCATTCCTGTGACACTAGTTATAGATTCGATGCTTCACTTCAGGATTACTGTATCCCTCTCACCTTCTTATTGACGATGAAACACAGAAATTGCATCGGAATTAAATTCAAAAGGCACAATGCCGACTGAAGTACAAGAAAACTGACTCTTCTTACTGCCAATGTTTTGAACCATTCCTGTGACACTAGTTATAGATTCCGATGCTTTACTTCATTTTTACTGCATCCCTCCGACTTTCTTATTGACGATGAAACACAGAAATGGCATCGGAATTAAATAGAAAAGGCACAATGCCGACTTAAGTACAAGAAAACTGACTCTTCTTACTGTCTATGCTTTGAACCATTCTTGCGACACTAGTTATAGATTCGATGCTTCACTTCAGGATTTCTGTATCCCTCGTACCTTATTGACGATGAAACACGGAAATTGCATCGGAATTAAATACAAAAGGCACAATGCCGCCTTAAGTACAAGAAAACTGACTCTTCTTACTGCCTATGTTTTGAACCACTCATGTGACACTAGTTATCAATTCCGTTGCTTCACTTCAGGTTTACAGTATCCCTCTGACCTTCTTATTGACGATGAAACACAGAAATTGCATCTGAGTTAAATACAAAAGGCACAATGCCGACTTAAGTACAAGAAAACTGACTCTCCTTACTGTCTACGTTTTGAACCGTTCATGTGACACTAGTTATAGATTCCGATGCTTCACTTCATTTTTACTGTATCCCTCTGACTTTCTTATTGACGATGAAACACAGAAATTGCATCGGAATTAAATAGAAAAGGTACAATGCCGACTTAAGTACAAGAAAACTGACTCTTCTTTCTGTCTATGCTTTGAACCATTCCTGTGACACTAGTTATAGATTCGATGCTTCACTTCAGGTTTACTGTATCCCTCTGACCTTCTTATTGACGATGAAAGACAGAAATTTCATCGGAATTAAATACAAAAGGCACAATGCCGACTTAAGTACAAGAAAACTGACTCTTCTTACTGTCTATGTTTTGAACAATTCATGTGACACTAGTTATAGATTCCGAAGCTCCACTTCATTTTTACTGTATCCCTCTGACTTTGTTATTGACGATGAAACACAGAAATTGCATCGGAATCAAATAGAAAAGGCACAATGCCGACTTAAGTACAAGAAAACTGACTCTTCCTACTGTCTATGCTTTGAACCATTCCTGTGACACTAGTTATAGATTCGATGCTTCACTTCAGGTTTACTGTATCCCTCTGACCTTCTTATTGACGATGAAACACAGAAATGTCATTGGAATTAAATACAAAAGGCACAATGCAGTCTTAAGAACAAGGAAACTGACTCTTCTTACTGTCTATGTTTTGAACCATTCCTGTGACACAAGTTATGGATTCGGATGCTTCACTTCATTTTTACTGTATCCCTCTGACTTTCTTATTGACGATTAAACACAAAAATTGCATCGGAAATAAATTGAAAAGGCACAACGCCGACTTAAGTACAAGAAAACTAACTCTTTTTAATGTCTATGCTTTGAAAAATTCCTGTGACACTAGTTATAGATTCGATGCTTCACTTCAGGTTTACTGTATCCCTCTGACCTTCTTATTGACGATGAAAAACAGATATTTCATCGGAATTAAATACAAAAGGCACAATGCCGACTTAAGTACAAGAAAACTTACTCTTCTTACTGTCTATGTTTTGAACCATTTCTGTGACACTAGTTATAGATTCCGATGATTCACTTCAGGTTTACTGTATCCCTCTGACCATCATATTGACGATGAAACACAGAAATTGCATCTGAATTAAATAGGAAAGGCACAATGCCGACTTAAGTACAAGATAACTGACTCTTCTTACAGTCTATGTTTTCAACCATTCCTGTGACACTAGTTATAGATTTCGATACTTCACCTCAGGTTTACTGTATCCCTCTGACCTTCTTATTGACGATGAAACACAGAAATTGCATCGGAATTAAATACAAAAGTCACAATGGCGACTTAAGTAGAAGAAATCTGACTCTTCTTACTGTCTATGATTGAACCATTCCTGTGACACTAGTTATAGATTCCGATGCTTCACTTCAGGTTTACTGTATCCCTCTGACCTTCTTATTGACGATGAAACACAGAAATTGCATCGGAATTAAATACAAAAGGCACAATGCCGACTTAAGTACAAGAAAACTGACTCTTCTTATTGCCTATGTTTTAACCATTCCTGTGACACTAGTTATAGATTCCGATGCTGCACCTCAGGTTTACTGTATCCCTCTGACCGTCTAATTGACGATGAAACACAGAAATTGCATAGGAGTTAAATACAAAAGGCACAATGCCGACTTAAGTACAAGAAAACTGACACTTCTTACTGTCTATGTTTTAAACCATTCCTGTGACAATAGTTATAGATTCCGATGCTTCACTTCAGTTTTACTGTATCCCTCTGACCTTCTTATTGACGATGAAATACAGAAATTGCTTCGGAATTAAATAGGAAAGGCACAATGCCGACTTATGTACAAGAAAACTGACTCTTCTTACTGTCTATGTTTGGAACCATTCCTGTGACACTAGTTATAGTTACCGATACTTCACCTCAGGTTTACTGTATCCCTCTGACCTTCTTATTGACGATGAAACACAGAAATTGCATCGGAATTAAATACAAAAGTCACAAAAGTACAAGAAAACTGACTCTTCTTACTGTCTATGATTGAACCATTCCTGTGACACTAGTTATAGATTCCGATGCATCACTCTAGGTTTACTGTATCCCTCTGACCTTCTTATTGACGATGAAACACAGAAATTGCATCGGAATTAAATACAAAAGGCACAATGCCGACTGAAGTACAAGAAAACTGACTCTTCTTACTGCCTATGTTTTGAACCATTCCTGTGACACTAGTTATAGATTCCGATGCTTCACTTCATTTTTACTGTATCCCTCCGACTTTCTTATTGACGATGAAACACAGAAATGGAATCGGAATTAAATAGAAAAGGCACAATGCCGACTTAAGTACAAGAAAACTGACTCTTCTTACTGTCTATGCTTTGAACCAATCCTGTGACACTAGTTATAGATTCGATGCTTCACTTCAGGATTACTGTATCCCTCTAACCTTCTTATTGACGATGAAACACAGAAATTGCATCGGAATTAAATGCAAAAGGCACAATGCCGACTTAAGTACAAGAAAACTGACTCTTCTTACTGCCTATGTTTTTAACCATTCCTGTGACACTAGTTATCAATTCCGTTGCTTCACTTCAGGTTTACAGTATCCCTCTGACCTTCTTATTGACGATGAAACACAGAAATTGCATCGGAGTTAAATACAAAAGGCACAATGCCGACTTAAGTACAAGAAAGCTGACTCTTCTTACTGTCTACGTTTTGAACCATTCATGTGACACTAGTTATAGATTCCGATGCTTCACTTCATTTTTACTGTATCACTCTGACTTTCTTATTGACGATGAAACACAGAAATTGCTTCGGAATTAAATAGGAAAGGCACAATGCCGACTTATGTACAGGAAAACTGACTCTTCTTACTATCTATGTGTTGAACCATTCTTGTGAAACTAGTTATAGTTACCGATACTTCACCTCAGGTTTACTGTATCCCTCTGACCTTCTTATTGACGACGAAACACAGAAATTGCATCGGAATTAAATACAAAAGTCACAATGCCGACTTAAGTACAAGAAAACTGACTCTTCTTACTGCCTATGTTTTAACCATTCCTGTGACAATAGTTATAGATTCCGATGCTGCACCTCAGGTTTACTGTATCCCTCTGACCTTCTAATTGACGATGAAACACAGAAATTGCATAGGAGTTAAATACAAAAGGCACAATGCCGAATTAAGTACAAGAAAACTGACACTTCAAACTGTCTATGATTCGAACCATTCCTGTGACACTAGTTATAGATTCCGATGCATCACTTCAGTTTCACTGTATCCCTCTGACCTTCTTATTGACGATGAAATACAGAAATTGCTTCGGAATTAATTAGGAAAGGCACAATGCCGACTTTTGTACAAGAAAACTGACTCTTCTTACTGTCTATGTGTTGAACCATTCTTGTGAAACTAGTTATAGTTACCGATACTTCACCTCAGGTTTACTGTATCCCTCTGACCTTCTTATTGACGATGAAACACAGATATTGCATCGGAATTAAATACAAAAGTCACAATGCCGACTTAAGTACAAGAAAACTGACTCTTTTTACTGTCTATGATTGAACCGTTCCTGTGACACTAGTTATAGATTCCGATGCATCACTTCAGGTTTACTGTATCCCTCTGACCGTCTTATTGACGATGAAACCCAGAAATTGCATCGGAATTAAATACAAAAGGCACAATGCCGACTGAAGTACAAGAAAACTGACTCTTCTTACTGCCAATGTTTTGAACCATTCCTGTGACACTGGTTATAGATTCCGATGCTTCACTTCATTTTTACTGTATCCCTCCGACTTTCTTATTGACGATGAAACACAGATATGGCATCGGAATTAAACAGAAAAGGCACAATGCCGACTTAAGTACAAGAAAACTGACTCTTCTTACTGTCAATGCTTTGAACCATTCCTGTGACAATAGTTATAGATTCGATGCTTCACTTCAGGATTACTGTATCCCTCTGACCTTCTTATTGACGATGAAACACAGAAATTGCATCGGAATTAAATACTAAAGGCACAATGCCGACTTAAGTACAAGAAAACTGACTCTTCTTACTGCCTATGTTTTGAACCATTCCTGTGACACTAGTTATCAATTCTGTTGCTTCGCTTCAGGTTTACAGTATCCCTCTGACCTTCTTATTGACGATGAAACACAGAAATTGCATCGGAGTTAAATACAAAAGGCACAATGCCGACTTAAATACAAGAAAGCTGACTCTTCTTACTGTCTACGTTTTGAACCATTCATGTGCCACTAGTTATAGATTCCGATGCCTCACTTCATTTTTACTGTATCACTCTGACTTTCTTATTGACGATGAAACACAGAAATTGCATCGGAATTAAATAGAAAAGGCACGATGCCGACTTAAGTACAAGAAAACTGACTCTTCTTACTGTCTATGCTTTGAACCATACCTGTGACACTAGTTATAGATTCGATGCTTCACTTCAGGATTACTGTATCCCTCTGACCTTCTTATTGTTGATGAAACACAGAAACTTCATCGTAATTAAATACAAAAGGCACAATGCCGACTTAAGAACAAGAAAACTGACTCTTCTTACTGTCTATGTTTTGAACCATTCCTGTGACACTAGTTATAGATTCCGATGCTTCACTTCATTTTTACTGTATCCATCTGACTTTCTTATTGACGATTAAACACATAAATTGCATCGGAAATAAATAGAAAAGGCACAACGCCGACTTAAGTACAAGAAAACTGACTCTTCTTACCGTCTATGCTTTGAACCATTACTGTGACACTAGTTATAGATTAGATGGTTCACTTCAGGTTTACTGTATCCCTCTGACCTTCTAATTGACGATGAAACACAAAAATTGCATCGGAGTTAATTACAAATGGCACAATGCCGACTTAAGTACAAGAAAACTGACACTTCTTACTGTCTATGTTTTGAACCATTCCTGTGACACTAGTTATAGTTACCGATACTTCACCTCAGGTTTACTGTATCCCTCTGACCTTCTTATTGACGATGAAACACAGAAATTGCATCGGAATTAAATACAAAAGTCACAATGCCGACTTAAGTACAAGAAAACTGACTCTTCTTACTGTCTTTGATTGAACCATTCCTGTGTCACTAGTTATAGATTCCGATACATCACTTCAGGTTTACTGTATCCCTCTGACCTTCTTATTGACGATGAAACACAGAAATTGCATCGGAATTAAATACAAAAGGCACAGTGCCGACTGAAGTACAAGAAAACTGACTCTTCTTACTGCCTATGCTTTGAACCATTCCTGTGACACTAGTTATAGATTCCGATGCTTCACTTCATTTTTACTGCATCCCTCCGACTTTCTTATTGACGATGAAACACAGAAATGGCATCGGAATTAAATAGAAAAGGCACAATGCCGACTTAAGTACAAGAAAACTGACTCTTCTTAATGTCTATGCTTTGAACCATTCCTGCGACACTAGTTATAGATTCGATGCTTCACTTCAGGATTAGTGTATCCCTCGGACCTTATTGACGATGAAACACAGAAATTGCATCGGAATAAAATACAAAAGGCACAATGCCGCCTTAAGTACAAGAAAACTGACTCTTCTTACTGCCTATGTTTTGAACCATTCATGTGACACTAGTTATCAATTCCGTTGCTTCACTTCAGGTTTACAGTATCCCTCTGACCTTCTTATTGACGATGAAACACAGAAATTGCATCTGAGTTAAATACAAAAGGCACAATGCCGACTTAAGTACAAGAAAACTGACTCTCCTTACTGTCTACGTTTTGAACCATTCATGTGACACTAGTTATAGATTCCGATGCTTCACTTCATTTTTACTGTATCCCTCTGACTTTCTTATTGACGATGAAACACAGAAATTGCATCGGAATTAAATAGAAAAGGCACAATGCCGACTTAAGTACAAGAACACTGACTCTTCTTACTGTCTATGCTTTGAACCATTCCTGTGACACTAGTTATAGATTCGATGCTTCACTTCAGGTTTACTGTATCCCTCTGACCTTCTTATTGACGATGAAAGACAGAAATTTCATCGGAATTAAATACAAAAGGCACAATGCCGACTTAAGTACAAGAAAACTGACTCTTCTTACTGTCTATGTTTTGAACAATTCATGTGACACTAGTTATAGATTCCGATGCTTCACTTCATTTTTACTGTATCCCTCTGACTTTGTTATTGACGATGAAACACAGAAATTGCATCGGAATTAAATAGAAAAGGCACAATGCCGACTTAAGTACAAGAAAACTGACTCTTCCTACTGTCTATGCTTTGAACCATTCCTGTGACACTAGTTATAGATTCGATGCTTCACTTCAGGTTTACTGTATCCCTCTGACCTTCTTATTGACGATGAAACACAGAAATTTCATTGGAATTAAATACAAAAGGCACAATGCAGTCTTAAGAACAAGGAAACTGACTTTTCTTACTGTCTATGTTTTGAACCATTCCTGTGACACAAGTTATAGATTCCGATGCTTCACTTCATTTTTACTGTATCCCTCTGACTTTCTTATTGACGATTAAACACAAAAATTGCATCGGAAATAAATTGAAAAGGCACAACGCCGACTTAAGTACAAGAAAACTAACTCTTTTTAATGTCTATGCTTTGAACCATTCCTGTGACACTAGTTATAGATTCGATGCTTCACTTCAGGTTTACTGTATCCCTCTGACCTTCTTATTGACGATGAAAAACAGATATTTCATCGGAATTAAATACAAAAGGCACAATGCCGACTTAAGTACAAGAAAACTTACTCTTCTTACTGTCTATGTTTTGAACCATTTCTGTGACACTAGTTATAGATTCCGATGCTTCACTTCAGGTTTACTGTATCCCTCTGACCATCATATTGACGATGAAACACAGAAATTGCATCTGAATTAAATTGGAAAGGCACAATGCCGACTTAAGTACAAGAAAACTGACTCTTCTTACAGTCTATGTTTTCAACCATTCCTGTGACACTAGTTATAGATTTCGATACTTCACCTCAGGTTTACTGTATCCCTCTGACCTTCTTATTGACGATGAAACACAGAAATTGCATCGGAATTAAATACAAAAGTCACAATGGCGACTTAAGTAAAAGAAATCTGACTCTTCTTACTGTCTATGATTGAACCATTCCTGTGACACTAGTTATAGATTCCGATGCTTCACTTCAGGTTTACTGTATCCCTCTGACCGTCTAATTGACGATGAAACACAGAAATTGCATAGGAGTTAAATACAAAAGGCACAATGCCGACTTAAGTACAAGAAAACTGACACTTCTTACTGTCTATGTTTTGAACCATTCCTGTGACAATAGTTATAGATTCCGATGCTTCACTTCAGTTTTACTGTATCCCTCTGACCTTCTTATTGACGATGAAATACAGAAATTGCTTCGGAATTAAATAGGAAAGGCACAATGCCGACTTATGTACTAGAAAACTGACTCTTCTTACTGTCTATGTTTTGAACCATTCTTGTGACACTAGTTATAGTTACCGATACTTCACCTCAGGTTTACTGTATCCCTCTGACCTTCTTATTGACGATGAAACACAGAAATTGCATCGGAATTAAATACAAAAGTCACAAAAGTACAAGAAAACTGACTCTTCTTACTGTCTATGCTTTGAACCAATCCTGTGACACTAGTTATAGATTCGATGCTTCACTTCAGGATTACTGTATCCCTCTAACCTTCTTATTGACGATGAAACACAGAAATTGCATCGGAATTAAATGCAAAAGGCACAATGCCGACTTAAGTACAAGAAAACTGACTCTTCTTACTGCCTATGTTTTTAACCATTCCTGTGACACTAGTTATCAATTCAGTTGCTTCACTTCAGGTTTACAGTATCCCTCTGACCTTCTTATTGACGATGAAACACAGAAATTGCATCGGAGTTAAATACAAAAGACACAATGCCGACTTAAGTACAAGAAAGCTGACTCTTCTTACTGTCTACGTTTTGAACCATTCATGTGACACTAGTTATAGATTCCGATGCTTCACTTCATTTTTACTGTATCACTCTGACTTTCTTATTGACGATGAAACACAGAAATTGCTTCGGAATTAAATAGGAAAGGCACAATGCCGACTTATGTACAAGAAAACTGACTCTTCTTACTATCTATGTGTTGAACCATTCTTGTGAAACTAGTTATAGTTACCGATACTTCACCTCAGGTTTACTGTATCCCTCTGACCTTCTTATTGACGACGAAACACAGAAATTGCATCGGAATTAAATACAAAAGTCACAATGCCGACTTAAGTACAAGAAAACTGACTCTTCTTACTGCCTATGTTTTAACCATTCCTGTGACACTAGTTATAGATTCCGATGCTGCACCTCAGGTTTACTGTATCCCTCTGACCTTCTAATTGACGATGAAACACAGAAATTGCATAGGAGTTAAATACAAAAGGCACAATGCCGACTTAAGTACAAGAAAACTGACACTTCAAACTGTCTATGTTTTGAACCATTCCTGTGACACTAGTTATAGATTCCGATGCATCACTTCAGTTTCACTGTATCCCTCTGACCTTCTTATTGACGATGAAATACAGAAATTGCTTCGGAATTAATTAGGAAAGGCACAATGCCGACTTTTGTACAAGAAAACTGACTCTTCTTACTGTCTATGTGTTGAACCATTCTTGTGAAACTAGATATAGTTACCGATACTTCACCTCAGGTTTACTGTATCCCTCTGACCTTCTTATTGACGATGAAACACAGAAATTGCATCGGAATTAAATACAAAAGTCACAATGCCGACTTAAGTACAAGAAAACTGACTCTTCTTACTGTCTATGATTGAACCGTTCCTGTGACACTAGTTATAGATTCCGATGCATCACTTCAGGTTTACTGTATCCCTCTGACCGTCTTATTGACGATGAAACCCAGAAATTGCATCGGAATTAAATACAAAAGGCACAATGCCGACTGAAGTACAAGAAAACTGACTCTTCTTACTGCCAATGTTTTGAACCATTCCTGTGACACTGGTTATAGATTCCGATGCTTCACTTCATTTTTACTGTATCCCTCCGACTTTCTTATTGACGATGAAACACAGATATGGCAACGGAATTAAACAGAAAAGGCACAATGCCGACTTAAGTACAAGAAAACTGACTCTTCTTACTGTCAATGCTTTGAACCATTCCTGTGACACTAGTTATAGATTCGATGCTTCACTTCAGGATTACTGTATCCCTCTGACCTTCTTATTGACGATGAAACACAGAAATTGCATCGGAATTAAATACTAAAGGCACAATGCCGACTTAAGTACAAGAAAACTGACTCTTCTTACTGCCTATGTTTTGAACCATTCCTGTGACACTAGTTATCAATTCAGTTGCTTCACTTCAGGTTTACAGTATCCCTCTGACCTTCTTATTAACGATGAAACACAGAAATTGCATCGGAGTTAAATACAAAAGGCACAATGCCGACTTAAATACAAGAAAGCTGACTCTTCTTACTGTCTACGTTTTGAACCATTCATGTGCCACTAGTTATAGATTCCGATGCCTCACTTCATTTTTACTGTATCACTCTGACTTTCTTATTGACGATGAAACACAGAAATTGCATCGGAATTAAATAGAAAAGGCACGATGCCGACTTAAGTACAAGAAAACTGACTCTTCTTACTGTCTATGCTTTGAACCATACCTGTGACACTAGTTATAGATTCGATGCTTCACTTCAGGATTACTGTATCCCTCTGACCTTCTTATTGACGATGAAACACAGAAACTTCATCGTAATTAAATACAAAAGGCACAATGCCGACTTAAGAACAAGAAAACTGACTCTTCTTACTGTCTATGTTTTGAACCATTCCTGTGACACTAGTTATAGATTCCGATGCTTCACTTCATTTTTACTGTATCCATCTGACTTTCTTATTGACGATTAAACACATAAATTGCATCGGAAATAAATAGAAAAGGCACAACGCCGACTTAAGTACAAGAAAACTGACTCTTCTTACCGTCTATTCTTTGAACCATTACTGTGACACTAGTTATAGATTAGATGGTTCACTTCAGGTTTACTGTATCCCTCTGACCTTCTAATTGACGATGAAACACAAAAATTGCATCGGAGTTAATTACAAATGGCACAATGCCGACTTAAGTACAAGAAAACTGACACTTCTTACTGTCTATGTTTTGAACCATTCCTGTGACACTAGTTATAGTTACCGATACTTCACCTCAGGTTTACTGTATCCCTCTGACCTTCTTATTGACGATGAAACACAGAAATTGCATCGGAATTAAATACAAAAGTCACAATGCCGACTTAAGTACAAGAAAACTGACTCTTCTTACTGTCTTTGATTGAACCATTCCTGTGTCACTAGTTATAGATTCCGATGCATCACTTCAGGTTTACTGTATCCCTCTGACCTTCTTATTGACGATGAAACACAGAAATTGCATCGGAACTAAATACAAAAGGCACAGTGCCGACTGAAGTACAAGAAAACTGACTCTTCTTACTGCCTATGCTTTGAACCATTCCTGTGACACTAGTTATAGATTCCGATGCTTCACTTCATTTTTACTGCATCCCTCCGACTTTCTTATTGACGATGAAACACAGAAATGGCATCGGAATTAAATAGAAAAGGCACAATGCCGACTTAAGTACAAGAAAACTGACTCTTCTTACTGTCTATGCTTTGAACCATTCCTGCGACACTAGTTATAGATTCGATGCTTCACTTCAGGATTAGTGTATCCCTCGGACCTTATTGACGATGAAACACAGAAATTGCATCGGAATAAAATACAAAAGGCACAATGCCGCCTTAAGTACAAGAAAACTGACTCTTCTTACTGCCTATGTTTTGAACCATTCATGTGACACTAGTTATCAATTCCGTTGCTTCACTTCAGGTTTAAAGTATCCCTCTGACCTTCTTATTGACGATGAAACACAGAAGTTGCATCTGAGTTAAATACAAAAGGCACAATGCCGACTTAAGTACAAGAAAACTGACTCTCCTTACTGTCTACGTTTTGAACCATTCATGTGACACTAGTTATAGATTCCGATGCTTCACTTCATTTTTACTGTATCCCTCTGACTTTCTTATTGACGATGAAACACAGAAATTGCATCGGAATTAAATAGAAAAGGCACAATGCCGACTTAAGTACAAGAAAACTGACTCTTCTTACTGTCTATGCTTTGAACCATTCCTGTGACACTAGTTATAGATTCGATGCTTCACTTCAGGTTTACTGTATCCCTCTGACCTTCTTATTGACGATGAAAGACAGAAATTTCATCGGAATTAAATACAAAAGGCACAATGCCGACTTAAGTACAAGAAAACTGACTCTTCTTACTGTCTATGTTTTGAACAATTCATGTGACACTAGTTATAGATTCCGATGCTTCACTTCATTTTTACTGTATCCCTCTGACTTTGTTATTGACGATGAAACACAGAAATTGCATCGGAATTAAATAGAAAAGGCACAATGCCGACTTAAGTACAAGAAAACTGACTCTTCCTACTGTCTATGCTTTGAACCATTCCTGTGACACTAGTTATAGATTCGATGCTTCACTTCAGGTTTACTGTATCCCTCTGACCTTCTTATTGACGATGAAACACAGAAATTTCATTGGAATTAAATACAAAAGGCACAATGCAGTCTTAAGAACAAGGAAACTGACTCTTCTTACTGTCTATGTTTTGAACCATTCCTGTGACACAAGTTATAGATTCCGATGCTTCACTTCATTTTTACTGTATCCCTCTGACTTTCTTATTGACGATTAAACACAAAAATTGCATCGGAAATAAATTGAAAAGGCACAACGCCGACTTAAGTACAAGAAAACTAACTCTTTTTAATGTCTATGCTTTGAACCATTCCTGTGACACTAGTTATAGATTCGATGCTTCACTTCAGGTTTACTGTATCCCTCTGACCTTCTTATTGACGATGAAAAACAGATATTTCATCGGAATTAAATACAAAAGGCACAATGCCGACTTAAGTACAAGAAAACTTACTCTTCTTACTGTCTATGTTTTGAACCATTTCTGTGACACTAGTTATACGTTCCGATGCTTCACTTCAGGTTTACTGTATCCCTCTGACCATCATATTGACGATGAAACACAGAAATTGCATCTGAATTAAATAGGAAAGGCACAATGCCGACTTAAGTACAAGAAAACTGACTCTTCTTACAGTCTATGTATTCAACCATTCCTGTGACACTAGTTATAGATTTCGATACTTCACCTCAGGTTTACTGTATCCCTCTGACCTTCTTATATGACGATGAAACACAGAAATTGCATCGGAATTAAATACAAAAGTCACAATGGCGACTTAAGTTAAAGAAATCTGACTCTTCTTACTGTCTATGATTGAACCATTCCTGTGACACTAGTTATAGATTCCGATGCTTCACTTCAGGTTTACTGTATCCCTCTGACCTTCTTATTGACGATGAAACACAGAAATTGCATCGGAATTAAATACAAAAGGCACAATGCCGACTTAAGTACAAGAAAACTGACTCTTCTTATTGCCTATGTATTAACCATTCCTGTGACACTAGTTATAGATTCCGATGCTGCACCTCAGGTTTACTGTATCCCTCTGACCGTCTAATTGACGATGAAACACAGAAATTGCATAGGAGTTAAATACAAAAGGCACAATGCCGACTTAAGTACAAGAAAACTGACACTTCTTACTGTCTATGTTTTGAACCATTCCTGTGACAATAGTTATAGATTCCGATGCTTCACTTCAGTTTTACTGTATCCCTCTGACCTTCTTATTGACGATGAAATACAGAAATTGCTCCGGAATTAAATAGGAAAGGCACAATGCCGACTTATGTACAAGAAAACTGACTCTTCTTACTGTCTATGTTTTGAACCATTCCAGTGACACTAGTTATAGTTACCGATACTTCACCTCAGGTTTACTGTATCCCTCTGACCTTCTTATTGACGATGAAACACAGAAATTGCATCGGAATTAAATACAAAAGTCACAAAAGTACAAGAAAACTGACTCTTTTTACTGTCTATGATTGAACCATTCCTGTGACACTAGTTATAGATTCGGATGCATCCATTCAGGTTTACTGTATCCCTCTGACCTTCTTATTGACGATGAGACACAGAAATTGCATCGGAATTAAATACAAAAGGCACAATGCCGACTGAAGTACAAGAAAACTGACTCTTCTTACTGCCTATGTTTTGAACCATTCCTGTGACACTAGTTATAGATTCCGATGCTTCACTTCATTTTTAATGTATCCCTCAGACTTTCTTATTGACGATGAAACACAGAAATGGAATCGGAATTAAATAGAAAAGGCACAATGCCGACTTAAGTACAAGAAAACTGACTCTTCTTACTGTCTATGCTTTGAACCAATCCTGTGACACTAGTTATAGATTCGATGCTTCACTTCAGGATTACTGTATCCCTCTTACCTTCTTATTGACGATGAAACACAGAAATTGCATCGGAATTAAATACAAAAGGCACAATGCCGACATAAGTACAAGAAAACTGACTCTTCTTACTGCCTATGTTTTGAACCATTCCTGTGACACTAGTTATCAATTCCGTTGCTTCACTTCAGGTTTACAGTATCCCTCTGACCTTCTTATTGACGATGAAACACAGAAATTGCATCGGAGTTAAATACAAAAGGCACAATGCCGACTTAAGTACAAGAAAGCCGACTCTTCTTACTGTCTACGTTTTGAACCATTCCTGTGACACTAGTTATGGATTCCGATGCTTCACTTCATTTGTATTGTATCCCTCTGACTTTCTTATTGACGATTAAACACATAAATTGAATCGGAAATAAATAGAAAAGGCACAACGCCGACTTAAGTACAAGAAAACTGACTCTTCTTACTGTCTATGCTTTGAACCATTCCTGTGACACTAGTTATAGATTCGATGGTTCACTTCAGGTTTACTGTATCCCTCTGACCTTCTAATTGACGATGAAACACAGAAATTGCATCGGAGTTAAATACAGATGGCGCAATGCAGACTTAAGTACAAGAAAACTGACACTTCTTACTGTCTATGTTTTGAACCATTCCTGTGACACTAGTTATAGATTCCGATGCTTCACTTCAGTTTTACTGTATCCCTCTGACCTTCTTATTGACGATGAAATACAGAAATTGCTTCGGAATTAAATAGGAAAGGCACAATGCCGACTTATGTACAAGAAATATGACTCTTCTTACTGTATATGTTTTGAACCATTCCTGTGACACTAGTTATAGTTACCGATACTTCACCTCAGGTTTACTGTATCCCTCCGACTTTCTTATTGACGGGGAAACACAGAAATGGCATCGGAATTAAATAGAAAAGGCACAATGCCGACTTATGTACAAGAAAACTGACTCTTCTTACTGCCTATGTTTTGAACCATTCATGTGACACTAGTTATCAATTCCGTTGCTTCACTTCAGGTTTACAGTATCACTCTGACCTTCTTATTGACGATGAAACACAGAAATTGCATCGGAGTTAAATACAAAAGGCACAATGCGGACTTAAGTACAAGAAAACTGACTCTTCTTACTGTCTACGTTTTGAACCATTCAAGTGACACTAGTTATAGATTCCGATGCTTCACTTCATTTTTACTGTATCCCTCTGACTTTCTTATTGACGATGAAACACAGAAATTGCAACGGAATTAAATAGAAAAGGCACAATGCCGACTTAAGTACAAGAAAACTGACTCTTCTTACTATCTATGCTTTGAACCATTCCTGTGACACTAGTTATAGATTCGATGCTTCACTTCAGGTTTACTGTATCCCTCTGACCTTCTTATTGACGATGAAACACAGAAATTTCATCGGAATTACATACAAAAGGCACAATGCCGACTTAAGTGCAATAAAACTGACTCTTCTTACTGTCTATGTTTTGAACAATTCATGTGACACTAGTTATAGTTTCCGATGCTTCACTTCATTTTTACTGTATCCCTCTGACTTTCTTATTGACGATGAAACACAGAAATTGCATCGGATTTAAATAGAAAATGCACAATGCCGACTTAAGTACAAGAAAACTGACTCTTCTTACTGTCTATGCTTTGAACCCTTCCTGTGACACTAGTTTTAGATTCGATGCTTCACTTCAGGTTTACTGTATCCCTCTGACCTTCTTATTGACGATGAAACACAGAAATTTCATTGGAATTAAATACAAAAGGCACAATGCCGTCTTAAGAACAAGGAAACTGACTCTTCTTACTGTCTATGTTTTGAACCATTCCTGTGACACAAGTTATAGATTCCGATGCTTCACTTCATTTTTACTGTATCCCTCTGACTTTCTTATTGACGATTAAACACAAAAATTGCATCGGAAATAAATTGAAAAGGCACAACGCCGACTTAAGTACAATAACACTAACTCTTCTTAATGTCTATGCTTTGAACCATTCCTGTGACACTAGTTATAGATTCGATGCTTCACTTCAGGTTTACTGTATCCCTCTGACCTTCTTATTGACGATGAAAAACAGATATTAAATCGGAATTAAATACAAAAGGCACAATGCCGACTTAAGTACAAGAAAACTTACTCTTCTTACTGCCTATGTTTTGAACCATTTCTGTGACACTAGTTATAGATTCCGATGCTTCACTTCAGGTTTACTGTATCCCTCTGACCTTCATATTGACGATGAAACACAGAAATTGCATCTGAATTAAATAGGAAAGGCACAATGCCGACTTAAGTACAAGAAAACTGACTCTTCTTACAGCCTATGGTTTGAACCATTCCTGTGACACCAGTTATAGATTTCGATACTTCACCTCAGGTTTACTGTACCCCTCTGACCTTCTTATTGACGATGAAACACAGAAATTGCCTCGGAATTAAATACAAAAGTCACAATGCCGACTTAAGTAAAAGAAATCTGACTCTTCTTACTGTCTATGATTGAACCATTCCTGTGACACCAGCTATAGATTCCGATGCTTCACTTCAGGTTTACTGTATCCCTCTGACCTTCTTATTGACGATGAAACACAGAAATTGCATCGGAATTAAATACAAAAGGCACAATGTCGACTTAAGTACAAGAAAACTGACTCTTCTTACAGCCTATGTTTTAACCATTCCTATGACACTAGTTATAGGTTCCGATGCTGCACCTCAGGTTTACTGTATCCCTCTGACCTTCTAATTGACGATGAAACACAGAAATTGCATAGGAGTTAAATACAAAAGGCACAATGCCGACTTAAGGACAAGAAAACTGACACTTCTTACTGTCTATGTTTTGAACCATTCCTGTGACACTAGTTATAGATTCCGATGCTTCACGTCAGTTTTACTGTAACCCTCTGACCTTCTTACTGACGATGAAATACAGCAATTGCTTCGGAATTAAATAGGAAAGGCACAATGCCGACTTATGTACAAGAAAACTGACTCTTCTTACTGTCTATGTTTTGAACCATTCCTGTGACACTAGTTATAGTTACCGATACTTCACCTCAGGTTTACTGTATCCCTCTGACCTTCTTATTGACGATGAAACACAGAAATTGCATCGGAATTAAATACAAAAGTCACAATGCCGACTTAAGTACAAGAAAACTGACTCTTCTTACTGTCTATGATTGAACCATTCCTGTGACACTAGTTATAGATTCCGATGCTTCACTTCAGGTTTACTGTATCCCTCTGACCTTCTTATTGACGATGAAACACAGAAATTGCATCGGAATTAAATACAAAAGGCACAATGCCGACTTAAGTACAAGAAAACTGACTCTTCTTATTGCCTATGTTTTAACCATTCCTGTGACACTAGTTATAGATTCCGATGCTGCACCTCAGGTTTACTGTATCCCTCTGACCGTCTAATGTACGATGAAACACAGAAATTGCATAGGAGTTAAATACAAAAGGCACAATGCCGACTTAAGTACAAGAAAACTGACACTTCTTACTGTCTATGTTTTAAACCATTCCTGTGACAATAGTTATAGATTCCGATGCTTCACTTCAGTTTTACTGTATCCCTCTGACCTTCTTATTGACGATGAAATACAGAAATTGCTTCGGAACTAAATAGGAAAGGCACAATGCCGACTTATGTACAAGAAAACTGACTCTTCTTACTGTCTATGTTTGGAACCATTCCTGTGACACTAGTTATAGTTACCGATACTTCACCTCAGGTTTACTGTATCCCTCTGACCTTCTTATTGACGATGAAACACAGAAATTGCATCGGAATTAAATACAAAAGTCACAAAAGTACAAGAAATCTGACTCTTCTTACTGTCTATGATTGAACCATTCCTGTGACACTAGTTATAGATTCCGATGCATCACTCTAGGTTTACTGTATCCCTCGGACCTTCTTATTGACGATGAAACACAGAAATTGCATCGGAATTAAATACAAAAGGCACAATGCCGACTGAAGTACAAGAAGACTGACTCTTCTTACTGCCTATGTTTTGAACCATTCCTGTGACACTAGTTATAGATTCCGATGCTTCACTTCATTTTTACTGTATCCCTCCGACTTTCTTATTGACGATGAAACACAGAAATGGAATCGGAATTAAATAGAAAAGGCACAGTGCCGACTTAAGTACAAGAAAACTGACTCTTCTTACTGTCTATGCTTTGAACCAATCCTGTGACACTAGTTATAGATTCGATGCTTCACTTCAGGATTACTGTATCCCTCTAACCTTCTTATTGACGATGAAACACAGAAATTGCATCGGAATTAAATGCAAAAGGCACAATGCCGACTTAAGTACAAGAAAACTGACTCTTCTTACTGCCTATGTTTTTAACCATTCCTGTGACACTAGTTATCAATTCCGTTGCTTCACTTCAGGTTTACAGTATCCCTCTGACCTTCTTATTGACGATGAAACACAGAAATTGCATCGGAGTTAAATACAAAAGGCACAATGCCGACTTAAGTACAAGAAAGCTGACTCTTCTTACTGTCTACGTTTTGAACCATTCATATGACACTAGTTATAGATTCCGATGCTTCACTTCATTTTTACTGTATCACTCTGACTTTCTTATTGACGATGAAACACAGAAATTGCTTCGGAATGAAATAGGAAAGGCACAATGCCGACTTATGTACAAGAAAACTGACTCTTCTTACTATCTATGTGTTGAACCATTCTTGTGAAACTAGTTATAGTTACCGATACTTCACCTCAGGTTTACTGTATCCCTCTGACCTTCTTATTGACGACGAAACACAGAAATTGCATCGGAATTAAATACAAAAGTCACAATGCCGACTTAAGTACAAGAAAACTGACTCTTCTTACTGCCTATGTTTTAACCATTCCTGTGACACTAGTTATAGATTCCGATGCTGCACCTCAGGTTTACTGTATCCCTCTGACCTTCTAATTGACGATGAAACACAGAAATTGCATAGGAGTTAAATACAAAAGGCACAATGCCGACTTAAGTACAAGAAAACTGACACTTCAAACTGTCTATGTTTTGAACCATTCCTGTGACACTAGTTATAGATTCCGATGCATCACTTCAGTTTCACTGTATCCCTCTGACCTTCTTATTGACGATGAAATACAGAAATTGCTTCGGAATTAATTAGGAAAGGCACAATGCCGACTTATGTACAAGAAAACTGACTCTTTTACTGTCTATGTGTTGAACCATTCTTGTGAAACTAGTTATAGTTACCGATACTTCACCTCAGGTTTACTGTATCCCTCTGACCTTCTTATTGACGATGAAACACAGAAATTGCATCGGAATTAAATACAAAAGTCACAATGCCGACTTAAGTACAAGAAAACTGACTCTTCTTACTGTCTATGATTGAACCGTTCCTGTGACACTAGTTATAGATTCCGATGCATCACTTCAGGTTTACTGTATCCCTCTGACCGTCTTATTGACGATGAAACCCAGAAATTGCATCGGAATTAAATACAAAAGGCACAATGCCGACTGAAGTACAAGAAAACTGACTCTTCTTACTGCCAATGTTTTGAACCATTCCTGTGACACTTGTTATAGATTCCGATGCTTCACTTCATTTTTACTGTATCCCTCCGACTTTCTTATTGACGATGAAACACAGATATGGCATCGGAATTAAACAGAAAAGGCACAATGCCGACTTAAGTACAAGAAAACTGACTCTTCTTACTGTCAATGCATTGAACCATTCCTGAGACACTAGTTATAGATTCGATGCTTCACTTCAGGATTACTGTATCCCTCTGACCTTCTTATTGACGATGAAACACAGAAATTGCATCGGAATTAAATACTAAAGGCACAATGCCGACTTAAGTACAAGAAAACTGACTCTTCTTACTGCCTATGTTTTGAACCATTCCTGTGACACTAGTTATCAATTCAGTTGCTTCACTTCAGGTTTACAGTATCCCTCTGACCTTCTTATTGACGATGAAACACAGAAATTGCATCGGAGTTAAATACAAAAGGCACAATGCCGACTTAAGTACAAGAAAGCTGACTCTTCTTACTGTCTACGTTTTGAACCATTCATGTGCCACTAGTTATAGATTCCGATGCCTCACTTCATTTTTACTGTATCACTCTGACTTTCTTATTGACGATGAAACACAGAAATTGCATCGGAATTAAATAGAAAAGGCACGATGCCGACTTAAGTACAAGAAAACTGACTCTTCTCGTTGTCTATGCTTTGAACCATACCTGTGACACTAGTTATAGATTCGATGCTTCACTTCAGGATTACTGTATCCCTCTGACCTTCTTATTGACGATGAAACACAGAAACTTCATCGTAATTAAATACAAAAGGCACAATGCCGACTTAAGAACAAGAAAACTGACTCTTCTTACTGTCTATGTTTTGAACCATTCCTGTGACACTAGTTATAGATTCCGATGCTTCACTTCATTTTTACTGTATCCATCTGACTTTCTTATTGACGATTAAACACATAAATTGCATCGGAAATAAATAGAAAAGGCACAACGCCGACTTAAGTACAAGAAAACTGACTCTTCTTACCGTCTATGCTTTGAACCATTACTGTGACACTAGTTATAGATTAGATGGTTCACTTCAGGTTTACTGTATCCCTCCGACCTTCTAATTGACGATGAAACACAAAAATTGCATCGGAGTTAAATACAAATGGCACAATGCCGACTTAAGTACAAGAAAACTGACACTTCTTACTGTCAATGTTTTGAACCATTCCTGTGACACTAGTTATAGTTACCGATACTTCACCTCAGGTTTACTGTATCCCTCTGACCTTCTTATTGACGATGAAACACAGAAATTGCATCGGAATTAAATACAAATGTCACAATGCCGACTTAAGTACAAGAAAACTGACTCTTCTTACTGTCTATGATTGAACCAATCCTGTGTCACTAGTTATAGATTCCGATGCATCACTTCAGGTTTACTGTATCCCTCTGACCTTCTTATTGACGATGAAACACAGAAATTGCATCGGAATTAAATACAAAAGGTACAGTGCCGACTGAAGTACAAGAAAACTGACTCTTCTTACTGCCTATGCTTTGAACCATTCCTGTGACACTAGTTATAGATTCCGATGCTTCACTTCATTTTTACTGCATCCCTCCGACTTTCTTATTGACGATGAAACACAGAAATGGCATCGGAATTAAATAGAAAAGGCACAATGCCGACTTAAGTACAAGAAAACTGTCTCTTCTTACTGTCTATGTTTGAACCATTCCTGCGACACTAGTTATAGATTCGATGCTTCACTTCAGGATTACTGTATCCCTCGGACCTTATTGACGATGAAACACAGAAATTGCATCGGAATAAAATACAAAAGGCACAATACCGCCTTAAGTACAAGAAAACTAACTCTTCTTACTGCCTATGTTTTGAACCATTCATGTGACCCTAGTTATCAATTCCGTTGCTTCACTTCAGGTTTACAGTATCCCTCTGACCTTCTTATTGACGATGAAACACAGAAATTGCATCTGAGTTAAATACAAAAGGCACAATGCCGACTTAAGTACAAGAAGACTGACTCTCCTTACTGTCTACGTTTTGTACCATTCATGTGACACTACTTATAGATTCCGATGCTTCCCTTCATTTTTACTGTATCCCTCTGACTTTCTTATTGACGATGAAACACAGAAATTGCATCTGAATTAAATAGGAAAGGCACAATGCCGACTTAAGTACAAGAAAACTGACTCCTCTTACAGTCTATGTATTCAACCATTCCTGTGACACTAGTTATAGATTTCGATACTTCACCTCAGGTTTACTGTATCCCTCTGACCTTCTTATTGACGATGAAACACAGAAATTGCATCGGAATTAAATACAAAAGTCACAATGGCGACTTAAGTAAAAGAAATCTGACTCTTCTTACTGTCTATGATTGAACCATTCCTGTGACACTAGTTATAGATTCCGATGCCTCACTTCAGGTTTACTGTATCCCTCTGACCTTCTTATTGACGATGAAACACAGAAATTGCATCGGAATTAAATACAAAAGGCACAATGCCGACTTAAGTACAAGAAAACTGACTCTTCTTATTGCCTATGTTTTAACCATTCCTGTGACACTAGTTATAGATTCCGATGCTGCACCTCAGGTTTACTGTATCCCTCTGACCGTCTAATTGACGATGAAACACAGAAATTGCATAGGAGTTAATTACAAAAGGCACAATGCCGACTTAAGTACAAGAAAACTGACACTTCTTACTGTCTATGTTTTGAACCATTCCTGTGACAATAGTTATAGATTCCGATGCTTCACTTCAGTTTTACTGTATCCCTCTGACCTTCTTATTGACGATGAAATACAGAAATTGCTTCGGAATTAAATAGGAAAGGCACAATGCCGACTTATGTACAAGAAAACTGACTCTTCTTACTGTCTATGTTTTGAACCATTCCAGTGACACTAGTTATAGTTACCGATACTTCACTTCAGGTTTACTGTATCCCTCTGACCTTCTTATTGACGATGAAACACAGAAATTGCATCGGAATTAAATACAAGAGTCACAAAAGTACAAGAAAACTGACTCTTCTTACTGTCTATGATTGAACCATTCCTGTGACACTAGTTATAGATTCGGATGCATCCATTCAGGTTTACTGTATCCCTCTGACCTTCTTATTGACGATGAAACACAGAAATTGCATCGGAATTAAATACAAAAGGCACAAAGCCGACTGAAGTACAAGAAAACTGACTCTTCTTACTGCCTATGTTTTGAACCATTCCTGTGACACTAGTTATAGATTCCGATGCTTCACTTCATTTTTACTGTATCCCTCAGACTTTCTTATTGACGATGAAACACAGAAATGGAATCGGAATTAAATAGAAAAGGCACAATGCCGACTTAAGTACAAGAAAACTGACTCTTCTTACTGTCTATGCTTTGAACCAATCCTGTGACACTAGTTATAGATTCGATGCTTCACTTCAGGATTACTGTATCCCTCTTACCTTCTTATTGACGATGAAACACAGAAATTGCATCGGAATTAAATACAAAAGGCACAATGCCGACATAAGTACAAGAAAACTGACTCTTCTTACTGCCTATGTTTTGAACCATTCCTGTGACACTAGTTATCAATTCCGTTGCTTCACTTCAGGTTTACAGTATCCCTCTGACCTTCTTATTGACGATGAAACACAGAAATTGCATCGGAGTTAAATACAAAAGGCACAATGCCGACTTAAGTACAAGAAAACTGACTCTCCTTACTGTCTACGTTTTGAACCATTCATGTGACACTACTTATAGATTCCGATGCTTCACTTCATTTTTACTGTATCCCTCTGACTTTCTTATTGACGATGAAACACAGAAATTGCATCTGAATTAAATAGGAAAGGCACAATGCCGACTTAAGTACAAGAAAACTGACTCCTCTTACAGTCTATGTATTCAACCATTCCTGTGACACTAGTTATAGATTTCGATACTTCACCTCAGGTTTACTGTATCCCTCTGACCTTCTTATTGACGATGAAACACAGAAATTGCATCGGAATTAAATACAAAAGTCACAATGGCGACTTAAGTAAAAGAAATCTGACTCTTCTTACTGTCTATGATTGAACCATTCCTGTGACACTAGTTATAGATTCCGATGCCTCACTTCAGGTTTACTGTATCCCTCTGACCTTCTTATTGACGATGAAACACAGAAATTGCATCGGAATTAAATACAAAAGGCACAATGCCGACTTAAGTACAAGAAAACTGACTCTTCTTATTGCCTATGTTTTAACCATTCCTGTGACACTAGTTATAGATTCCGATGCTGCACCTCAGGTTTACTGTATCCCTCTGACCGTCTAATTGACGATGAAACACAGAAATTGCATAGGAGTTAATTACAAAAGGCACAATGCCGACTTAAGTACAAGAAAACTGACACTTCTTACTGTCTATGTTTTGAACCATTCCTGTGACAATAGTTATAGATTCCGATGCTTCACTTCAGTTTTACTGTATCCCTCTGACCTTCTTATTGACGATGAAATACAGAAATTGCTTCGGAATTAAATAGGAAAGGCACAATGCCGACTTATGTACAAGAAAACTGACTCTTCTTACTGTCTATGTTTTGAACCATTCCAGTGACACTAGTTATAGTTACCGATACTTCACTTCAGGTTTACTGTATCCCTCTGACCTTCTTATTGACGATGAAACACAGAAATTGCATCGGAATTAAATACAAGAGTCACAAAAGTACAAGAAAACTGACTCTTCTTACTGTCTATGATTGAACCATTCCTGTGACACTAGTTATAGATTCGGATGCATCCATTCAGGTTTACTGTATCCCTCTGACCTTCTTATTGACGATGAAACACAGAAATTGCATCGGAATTAAATACAAAAGGCACAAAGCCGACTGAAGTACAAGAAAACTGACTCTTCTTACTGCCTATGTTTTGAACCATTCCTGTGACACTAGTTATAGATTCCGATGCTTCACTTCATTTTTACTGTATCCCTCAGACTTTCTTATTGACGATGAAACACAGAAATGGAATCGGAATTAAATAGAAAAGGCACAATGCCGACTTAAGTACAAGAAAACTGACTCTTCTTACTGTCTATGCTTTGAACCAATCCTGTGACACTAGTTATAGATTCGATGCTTCACTTCAGGATTACTGTATCCCTCTTACCTTCTTATTGACGATGAAACACAGAAATTGCATCGGAATTAAATACAAAAGGCACAATGCCGACATAAGTACAAGAAAACTGACTCTTCTTACTGCCTATGTTTTGAACCATTCCTGTGACACTAGTTATCAATTCCGTTGCTTCACTTCAGGTTTACAGTATCCCTCTGACCTTCTTATTGACGATGAAACACAGAAATTGCATCGGAGTTAAATACAAAAGGCACAATGCCGACTTAAGTACAAGAAAGCTGACTCTTCTTACTGTCTACGTTTTGAACCATTCCTGTGACACTAGTTATAGATTCCGATGCTTCACTTCATTTGTATTGTATCCCTCTGACTTTCTTATTGACGATTAAACACATAAATTGCATCGGAAATAAATAGAAAAGGCACAACGCCGACTTAAGTACAAGAAAACTGACTCCTCTTACTGTCTATGCTTTGAACCATTCCTGTGACACTAGTTATAGATTCGATGGTTCACTTCAGGTTTACTGTATCCCTCTGACCTTCTAATTGACGATGAAACACAGAAATTGCATCGGAGTTAAATACAGATGGCGCAATGCAGACTTAAGTACAAGAAAACTGACACTTCTTACTGTCTATGTTTTGAACCATTCCTGTGACACTAGTTATAGATTCCGATGCTTCACTTCAGTTTTACTGTATCCCTCTGACCTTCCTATTGACGATGAAATACAGAAATTGCAACGGAATTAAATAGAAAAGGCACAATGCCGACTTAAGTACAAGAAAACTGACTCTTCTTACTGTCTATGCTTTGAACCATTCCTGTAACACTAGTTATAGATTCGATGCTTCACTTCAGGTTTACAGTATCCCTCTGACCTTCTTATTGACGATGAAACACAGAAATTGCATCGGAGTTAAATACAAAAGGCACAATGCCGACTTAAGTACAAGAAAATTGACTCTTCTTACTGCCTATGTTTTGAACCATTCCTGTGACACTAGTTATAGATTACGATGCTTCACTTCATTTTTACTGCATCCCTCCGACTTTCTTATTGACGGGGAAACACAGAAATGGCATCGGAATTAAATAGAAAAGGCACAATGAGGACTTATGTACAAGAAAACTGACTCTTCTTACTGCCTATGTTTTGAACCATTCATGTGACACTAGTTATCAATTGCGTTGCCTCACTTCAGGTTTACAGTATCCCTCTGACCTTCTTATTGACGATGAAACACAGAAATTGCATCGGAGTTAAATAGAAAAGGCACAATGCCGACTTAAGTACAAGAAAACTGACTCTTCTTACTGTCTACGTTTTGAACCATTCATGTGACACTAGTTATAGATTCCGATGCTTCACTCCATTTTTACTGTATCCCTCTGACTTTCTTATTGACGATGAAACACAGAAATTGCAACGGAATTAAATAGAAAAGGCACAATGCCGACTTAAGTACAAGAAAACTGACTCTTCTTACTGTCTATGCTTTGAACCATTCCTGTGACACTAGTTATAGATTCGATGCTTCACTTCAGGTTTACAGTATCCCTCTGACCTTCTTATTGACGATGAAACACAGAAATTGCATCGGAGTTAAATACAAAAGGCACAATGCCGACTTAAGTACAAGAAAGCTGACTCTTCTTACTGTCTACGTTTTGAACCATTCCTGTGACACTAGTTATAGATTCCGATGCTTCACTTCATTTGTATTGTATCCCTCTGACTTTCTTATTGACGATTAAACACATAAATTGCATCGGAAATAAATAGAAAAGGCACAACGCCGACTTAAGTACAAGAAAACTGACTCTTCTTACTGTCTATGCTTTGAACCATTCCTGTGACACTAGTTATAGATTCGATGCTTCACTTCAGGTTTACAGTATCCCTCTGACCTTCTTATTGACGATGAAACACAGAAATTGCATCGGAGTTAAATACAAAAGGCACAATGCCGACTTAAGTACAAGAAAATTGACTCTTCTTACTGCCTATGTTTTGAACCATTCCTGTGACACTAGTTATAGATTACGATGCTTCACTTCATTTTTACTGCATCCCTCCGACTTTCTTATTGACGGGGAAACACAGAAATGGCATCGGAATTAAATAGAAAAGGCACAATGCCGACTTATGTACAAGAAAACTGACTCTTCTTACTGCCTATGTTTTGAACCATTCATGTGACACTAGTTATCAATTGCGTTGCCTCACTTCAGGTTTACAGTATCCCTCTGACCTTCTTATTGACGATGAAACACAGAAATTGCATCGGAGTTAAATACAAAAGGCACAATGCGGACTTAAGTACAAGAAAACTGACTCTTCTTACTGTCTACGTTTTGAACCATTCATGTGACACTAGTTATAGATTCCGATGCTTCACTTCATTTTTACTGTATCCCTCTGACTTTCTTATTGACGATGAAACACAGAAATTGCAACGGAATTAAATAGAAAAGGCACAATGCCGACTTAAGTACAAGAAAACTGACTCTTCTTACTGTCTATGCTTTGAACCATTCCTGTGACACTAGTTATAGATTCGATGCTTCACTTCAGGTTTACTGTATCCCTCTGACCTTCGTATTGACGATGAAGCACAGAAATTGCATCGGAGTTAAATACAAAAGGCACAATGCCGACTTAAGTACAAGAAAGCTGACTCTTCTTACTGTCTACGTTTTGAACCATTCCTGTGACACTAGTTATAGATTCCGATGCTTCACTTCATTTGTATTGTATCCCTCTGACTTTCTTATTGACGATTAAACACATAAATTGCATCGGAAATAAATAGAAAAGGCACAACGCCGACTTAAGTACAAGAAAACTGACTCTTCTTACTGTCTATGCTTTGAACCATTCCTGTGACACTAGTTATAGATTCGATGCTTCACTTCAGGTTTACAGTATCCCTCTGACCTTCTTATTGACGATGAAACACAGAAATTGCATCGGAGTTAAATACAAAAGTCACAATGCCGACTTAAGCACAAGAAAATTGACTCTTCTTACTGCCTATGTTTTGAACCATTCCTGTGACACTAGTTATAGATTACGATGCTTCACTTCATTTTTACTGCATCCCTCCGACTTTCTTATTGACGGGGAAACACAGAAATGGCATCGGAATTAAATAGAAAAGGCACAATGCCGACTTATGTACAAGAAAACTGACTCTTCTTACTGCCTATGTTTTGAACCATTCATGTGACACTAGTTATCAATTGCGTTGCCTCACTTCAGGTTTACAGTATCCCTCTGACCTTCTTATTGACGATGAAACACAGAAATTGCATCGGAGTTAAATACAAAAGGCACAATGCGGACTTAAGTACAAGAAAACTGACTCTTCTTACTGTCTACGTTTTGAACCATTCATGTGACACTAGTTATAGATTCCGATGCTTCACTTCATTTTTACTGTATCCCTCTGACTTTCTTATTGACGATGAAACACAGAAATTGCAACGGAATTAAATAGAAAAGGCACAATGCCGACTTAAGTACAAGAAAACTGACTCTTCTTACTGTCTATGCTTTGAACCATTCCTGTGACACTAGTTATAGATTCGATGCTTCACTTCAGGTTTACAGTATCCCTCTGACCTTCTTATTGACGATGAAACACAGAAATTGCATCGGAGTTAAATACAAAAGGCACAATGCCGACTTAAGTACAAGAAAGCTGACTCTTCTTACTGTCTACGTTTTGAACCATTCCTGTGACACTAGTTATAGATTCCGATGCTTCACTTCATTTGTATTGTATCCCTCTGACTTTCTTATTGACGATTAAACACATAAATTGCATCGGAAATAAATAGAAAAGGCACAACGCCGACTTAAGTACAAGAAAACTGACTCCTCTTACTGTCTATGCTTTGAACCATTCCTGTGACACTAGTTATAGATTCGATGGTTCACTTCAGGTTTACTGTATCCCTCTGACCTTCTAATTGACGATGAAACACAGAAATTGCATCGGAGTTAAATACAGATGGCGCAATGCAGACTTAAGTACAAGAAAACTGACACTTCTTACTGTCTATGTTTTGAACCATTCCTGTGACACTAGTTATAGATTCCGATGCTTCACTTCAGTTTTACTGTATCCCTCTGACCTTCTTATTGACGATGAAATACAGAAATTGCTTCGGAATTAAATAGGAAAGGCACAATGCCGACTTATGTACAAGAAATATGACTCTTCTTACTGTATATGTTTTGAACCATTCCTGTGACACTAGTTATAGTTACCGATACTTCACCTCAGGTTTACTGTATCCCTCTGACCTTCTTATTGACGATGAAACACAGAAATTGCATCGGAATTAAATACAAAAGTCACAATGCCGACTTAAGTACAAGAAAATTGACTCTTCTTACTGCCTATGTTTTGAACCATTCCTGTGACACTAGTTATAGATTACGATGCTTCACTTCATTTTTACTGCATCCCTCCGACTTTCTTATTGACGGGGAAACACAGAAATGGCATCGGAATTAAATAGAAAAGGCACAATGCCGACTTATGTACAAGAAAACTGACTCTTCTTACTGCCTATGTTTTGAACCATTCATGTGACACTAGTTATCAATTGCGTTGCCTCACTTCAGGTTTACAGTATCCCTCTGACCTTCTTATTGACGATGAAACACAGAAATTGCATCGGAGTTAAATAGAAAAGGCACAATGCCGACTTAAGTACAAGAAAACTGACTCTTCTTACTGTCTACGTTTTGAACCATTCATGTGACACTAGTTATAGATTCCGATGCTTCACTCCATTTTTACTGTATCCCTCTGACTTTCTTATTGACGATGAAACACAGAAATTGCAACGGAATTAAATAGAAAAGGCACAATGCCGACTTAAGTACAAGAAAACTGACTCTTCTTACTGTCTATGCTTTGAACCATTCCTGTGACACTAGTTATAGATTCGATGCTTCACTTCAGGTTTACAGTATCCCTCTGACCTTCTTATTGACGATGAAACACAGAAATTGCATCGGAGTTAAATACAAAAGGCACAATGCCGACTTAAGTACAAGAAAGCTGACTCTTCTTACTGTCTACGTTTTGAACCATTCCTGTGACACTAGTTATAGATTCCGATGCTTCACTTCATTTGTATTGTATCCCTCTGACTTTCTTATTGACGATTAAACACATAAATTGCATCGGAAATAAATAGAAAAGGCACAACGCCGACTTAAGTACAAGAAAACTGACTCTTCTTACTGTCTATGCTTTGAACCATTCCTGTGACACTAGTTATAGATTCGATGCTTCACTTCAGGTTTACAGTATCCCTCTGACCTTCTTATTGACGATGAAACACAGAAATTGCATCGGAGTTAAATACAAAAGGCACAATGCCGACTTAAGTACAAGAAAATTGACTCTTCTTACTGCCTATGTTTTGAACCATTCCTGTGACACTAGTTATAGATTACGATGCTTCACTTCATTTTTACTGCATCCCTCCGACTTTCTTATTGACGGGGAAACACAGAAATGGCATCGGAATTAAATAGAAAAGGCACAATGCCGACTTATGTACAAGAAAACTGACTCTTCTTACTGCCTATGTTTTGAACCATTCATGTGACACTAGTTATCAATTGCGTTGCCTCACTTCAGGTTTACAGTATCCCTCTGACCTTCTTATTGACGATGAAACACAGAAATTGCATCGGAGTTAAATACAAAAGGCACAATGCGGACTTAAGTACAAGAAAACTGACTCTTCTTACTGTCTACGTTTTGAACCATTCATGTGACACTAGTTATAGATTCCGATGCTTCACTTCATTTTTACTGTATCCCTCTGACTTTCTTATTGACGATGAAACACAGAAATTGCAACGGAATTAAATAGAAAAGGCACAATGCCGACTTAAGTACAAGAAAACTGACTCTTCTTACTGTCTATGCTTTGAACCATTCCTGTGACACTAGTTATAGATTCGATGCTTCACTTCAGGTTTACTGTATCCCTCTGACCTTCGTATTGACGATGAAGCACAGAAATTGCATCGGAGTTAAATACAAAAGGCACAATGCCGACTTAAGTACAAGAAAGCTGACTCTTCTTACTGTCTACGTTTTGAACCATTCCTGTGACACTAGTTATAGATTCCGATGCTTCACTTCATTTGTATTGTATCCCTCTGACTTTCTTATTGACGATTAAACACATAAATTGCATCGGAAATAAATAGAAAAGGCACAACGCCGACTTAAGTACAAGAAAACTGACTCTTCTTACTGTCTATGCTTTGAACCATTCCTGTGACACTAGTTATAGATTCGATGCTTCACTTCAGGTTTACAGTATCCCTCTGACCTTCTTATTGACGATGAAACACAGAAATTGCATCGGAGTTAAATACAAAAGTCACAATGCCGACTTAAGTACAAGAAAATTGACTCTTCTTACTGCCTATGTTTTGAACCATTCCTGTGACACTAGTTATAGATTACGATGCTTCACTTCATTTTTACTGCATCCCTCCGACTTTCTTATTGACGGGGAAACACAGAAATGGCATCGGAATTAAATAGAAAAGGCACAATGCCGACTTATGTACAAGAAAACTGACTCTTCTTACTGCCTATGTTTTGAACCATTCATGTGACACTAGTTATCAATTGCGTTGCCTCACTTCAGGTTTACAGTATCCCTCTGACCTTCTTATTGACGATGAAACACAGAAATTGCATCGGAGTTAAATACAAAAGGCACAATGCGGACTTAAGTACAAGAAAACTGACTCTTCTTACAGTCTACGTTTTGAACCATTCATGTGACACTAGTTATAGATTCCGATGCTTCACTTCATTTTTACTGTATCCCTCTGACTTTCTTATTGACGATGAAACACAGAAATTGCAACGGAATTAAATAGAAAAGGCACAATGCCGACTTAAGTACAAGAAAACTGACTCTTCTTACTGTCTATGCTTTGAACCATTCCTGTGACACTAGTTATAGATTCGATGCTTCACTTCAGGTTTACAGTATCCCTCTGACCTTCTTATTGACGATGAAACACAGAAATTGCATCGGAGTTAAATACAAAAGGCACAATGCCGACTTAAGTACAAGAAAGCTGACTCTTCTTACTGTCTACGTTTTGAACCATTCCTGTGACACTAGTTATAGATTCCGATGCTTCACTTCATTTGTATTGTATCCCTCTGACTTTCTTATTGACGATTAAACACATAAATTGCATCGGAAATAAATAGAAAAGGCACAACGCCGACTTAAGTACAAGAAAACTGACTCCTCTTACTGTCTATGCTTTGAACCATTCCTGTGACACTAGTTATAGATTCGATGGTTCACTTCAGGTTTACTGTATCCCTCTGACCTTCTAATTGACGATGAAACACAGAAATTGCATCGGAGTTAAATACAGATGGCGCAATGCAGACTTAAGTACAAGAAAACTGACACTTCTTACTGTCTATGTTTTGAACCATTCCTGTGACACTAGTTATAGATTCCGATGCTTCACTTCAGTTTTACTGTATCCCTCTGACCTTCTTATTGACGATGAAATACAGAAATTGCTTCGGAATTAAATAGGAAAGGCACAATGCCGACTTATGTACAAGAAATATGACTCTTCTTACTGTATATGTTTTGAACCATTCCTGTGACACTAGTTATAGTTACCGATACTTCACCTCAGGTTTACTGTATCCCTCTGACCTTCTTATTGACGATGAAACACAGAAATTGCATCGGAATTAAATACAAAAGTCACAATGCCGACTTAAGTACAAGAAAATTGACTCTTCTTACTGCCTATGTTTTGAACCATTCCTGTGACACTAGTTATAGATTACGATGCTTCACTTCATTTTTACTGCATCCCTCCGAATTTCTTATTGACGGGGAAACACAGAAATGGCATCGGAATTAAATAGAAAAGGCACATTGCCGACTTATGTACAAGAAAACTGACTCTTCTTACTGCCTATGTTTTGAACCATTCATGTGACACTAGTTATCAATTGCGTTGCCTCACTTCAGGTTTACAGTATCCCTCTGACCTTCTTATTGACGATGAAACACAGAAATTGGATCGGAGTTAAATACAAAAGGCACAATGCGGACTTAAGTACAAGAAAACTGACTCTTCTTACTGTCTACGTTTTGAACCATTCATGTGACACTAGTTATAGATTCCGATGCTTCACTTCATTTTTACTGTATCCCTCTGACTTTCTTATTGACGATGAAACACAGAAATTGCAACGGAATTAAATAGAACAGGCACAATGCCGACTTAAGTACAAGAAAACTGACTCTTCTTACTGTCTATGCTTTGAACCATTCCTGTGACACTAGTTATAGATTCGATGCTTCACTTCAGGTTTACTGTATCCCTCTGACCTTCTTATTGACGATGAAACACAGAAATTTCATCGGAAGTACATACAAAAGGCACAATGCCGACTTAAGTACAATAAAACTGACTCTTCTTACTGTCTATGTTTTGAACAATTCATGTGACACTAGTTATAGTTTCCGATGCTTCACTTCATTTTTACTGTATCCCTCTGACTTTCTTATTGACGATGAAACACAGAAATTGCATCGGATTTAAATAGAAAATGCACAATGCCGACTTAAGTACAAGAAAACTGACTCTTCTTACTGTCTATGCTTTGAACCCTTCCTGTGACACTAGTTTTAGATTCGATGCTTCACTTCAGGTTTACTGTATCCCTCTGACCTTCTTATTGACGATGAAACACAGAAATTTCATTGGAATTAAATACAAAAGGCACAATGCCGTCTTAAGAACAAGGAAACTAACTCTTCTTACTGTCTATGTTTTGAACCATTCCTGTGACACAAGTTATAGATTCCGATGCTTCACTTCATTTTTACTGTATCCCTCTGACTTTCTTATTGACGATTAAACACAAAAATTGCTTCGGAAATAAATTGAAAAGGCACAACGCCGACTTAAGTACAATAACACTAACTCTTCTTAATGTCTATGCTTTGAACCATCCCTGTGACACTAGTTATAGATTCGATGCTTCACTTCAGGTTTACTGTATCCCTCTGACCTTCTTATTGACGATGAAAAACAGATATTAAATCGGAATTAAATACAAAAGGCACAATGCCGACTTAAGTACAAGAAAACTTACTCTTCTTACTGCCTATGTTTTGAACCATTTCTGTGACACTATTTATAGATTCCGATGCTTCACTTCAGGTTTACTGTATCCCTCTGATCTTCATATTGACGATGAAACACAGAAATTGCATCTGAATTAAATAGGAAAGGCACAATGCCAACTTAAGTACAAGAAAACTGACTCTTCTTACAGCCTATGGTTTGAACCATTCCTGTGACACCAGTTATAGATTTCGATACTTCACCTCAGGTTTACTGTACCCCTCTGACCTTCTTATTGACGATGAAACACAGAAATTGCATCGGAATTAAATACAAAAGTCACAATGCCGACTTAAGTAAAAGAAATCTGACTCTTCTTACTGTCTAAGATTGAACCATTCCTGTGACACCAGCTATAGATTCCGATGCTTCACTTCAGGTTTACTGTATCCCTCTGACCTTCTTATTGACGACGAAACACAGAAATTGCATCGGAATTAAATACAAAAGGCACAATGTCGACTTAAGTACAAGAAAACTGACTCTTCTTACAGCCTATGTTTTAACCATTCCTATGACACTAGTTATAGGTTCCGATGCTGCACCTCAGGTTTACTGTATCCCTCTGACCTTCTAATTGACGATGAAACACAGAAATTGCATAGGAGTTAAATACAAAAGGCACAATGCCGACTTAAGTACAAGAAAACTGACACTTCTTACTGTCTATGTTTTGAACCATTCCTGTGACACTAGTTATAGATTCCGATGCTTCTCGTCAGTTTTACTATATCCCTCTGACCTTCTTACTGACGATGAAATACAGCAATTGCTTCGGAATTAAATAGGAAAGGCACAATGCCGACTTATGTACAAGAAAACTGACTCTTCTTACTGTCTATGTTTTGAACCATTCCTGTGACACTAGTTATAGTTACCGATACTTCACCTCAGGTTTACTGTATCCCACTGACCTTCTTATTGACGATGAAACACAGAAATTGCATCGGAATTAAATACAAAAGTCACAATGCCGACTTAAGTACAAGAAAACTGACTCTTCTTACTGTCTATGATTGAACCATTCCTGTGACACTAGTTATAGATTCCGATGCATCACTTCAGGTTTACTGTATCCCTCTGACCTTCTTATTGACGATCAAACACAGAATTTTGCATCGGAATTAAATACAAAAGGCACAATGCCGGCTGAAATACAAGAAAACTGACTCTTCTTACTGCCTATGTTTTGAAACATTCCTGTTACACTAGTTATAGATTCCGATGCTTTACTTCATTTTTACTGTATCCCTCCGACTTTCTTATTGACGATGAAACACAGAAATGGCATCGGAATTAAATAGAAAAGGCACAATGCCGACTTAAGTACAAGAAAACTGACTCTTCCTACTGTCTATGCTTTGAACCATTCCTGTGACACTAGTTATAGATTCGATGCTTCACTTCAGGATTACTGTATCCCTCTGACCTTCTTATTGACGATGAAACACAGAAATTGCATCGGAATTAAATACAAAAGGCACAATGCCGACTTAAGTACAAGAAAACTGACTCTTCTTACTGCCTATGATTTGAACCATCCCTGTGACACTAGTTATCAATTCCGTTGCTTCACTTCAGGTTTACAGTATCGCTCCGACCTTCTTATTGACGATGAAACACAGAAATTGCATCGGAGTTAAATACAAAAGGCACAATGCCGACTTAAGTACAAGAAAACTGACTCTTCTTACTGTCTATGTTTTGAACCATTCCTGTGACACTAGTTATAGATTCCGATGCTTCATTTCATTTTTACTGTATCCCTCTGACTTTCTTATTGACGATTAAACACAAAAATTGCATCGGAAATAAATTGAAAAGACACAACGCCGACTTAAGTACAAGAAAACTAACTCTTCTTAATGTCTATGCTTTCAACCATTCCTGTGACACTAGTTATAGATTCGATGCATCACTTCAGGTTTACTGTATCCCTCTGACCGTCTTCTTGACGATGAAAAACAGATATTTCATCGGAATTAAATACAAAACGCACAATGCCGACTTAAGTACAAGAAAACTGACTCATCTTACTGTCTATGCTTTGAACCATACCTGTGACACTAGTTATAGATTCAATGCTTCACTTCAGGATTACTGTATCCCTCTGACCTTCTTATTGACGATGAAACACAGAAATCTCATCGTAATGAGATACAAAAGGCACAATGCCGACTTAAGAACAAGAAAACTGACTCTTCTTACTGTCTATGTTTTGAACCATTCCTGTGACACTAGTTATAGATTCCGATGCTTCACTTCATTTTTACTGTATCCCTCTGACTTTCTTATTGACGATTAAACACATAAATTGCATCGGAAATAAATAGAAAAGGCACAACGCCGACTTAAGTACAAGAAAACTGACTCTTCTTACTGTCTATGCTTTGAACCATTCCTGTGACACTAGTTATAGATTCGATGGTTCACTTCAGGTTTACTGTATCCCTCTGACCTTCTAATTGACGATGAAACACAGAAATTGCATCGGAGTTAAATACAAATGGCACAATGCCGACTTAAGTACAAGAAAACTGACACTTCTTACTGTCTATGTTTTGAACCATTCCTGTGACACTAGTTATAGATTCCGATGCTTCACTTCAGTTTTACTCTATCCCTCTGACCTTCTTATTGACGATGAAATACAGAAATTGCCTCGGAATTAAATAGGAAAGGCACAATACCGACTTATGTACAAGAAAACTGACTCTTCTAACTGTCTATGTTTTGAGCCATTCCAGTGACACTAGTCATAGATACCGATACTTCACCTCAGGTTTACTGTATCCCTCTGACCTTCTTATTGACGATGAAACACAGAAATTGCATCGGAATTAAATACAACATTCACAATGCCGACTTAAGTACAAGAAAACTGACTCTTCTTACTGTCTATGATTGAACCATTCCTGTGTCACTAGTTATAGATTCCGATGCATCACTTCAGGTTTACTGTATCCCTCTGACCTTCTTATTGACGATGAAACACAGAAATTGCATCGGAATTAAATACAAAAGGCACAGTGCCGACTGAAGTACAAGAAAACTGACTCTTCTTACTGCCTATGTTTTGAACCATTCCTGTGACACTAGTTATAGATTCCGATGCTTCACTTCATTTTTACTGCATCCCTCCGACTTTCTTATTGATGATGAAACACAGAAATGGCTTCGGAATTAAATAGAAAAGGCACAATGCCGACTTATGTACAAGAAAACTGACTCTTCTTACTGTCTATGCTTTGATCCATTCCTGCGACACTAGTTATAGATTCGATGCTTCACTTCAGGATTACTGTATCCCTCTGACCTTATTGACGATGAAACACAGAAATTGCATCGGAATTAAATACAAAAGGCACAATGCCGCCTTAAGTACAAGAAAACTGACTCTTCTTACTGCCTATGTTTTGAACCATTCATGTGACACTAGTTATCAATTCCGTTGCTTCACTTCAGGTTTACAGTATCCCTCTGACCTTCTTATTGACGATGAAACACAGAAATTGCATCGGAGTTAAATACAAAAGGCACAATGCCGACTTAAGTACAAGAAAACTGACTCTCCTTACTGTCTACGTTTTGAACCATTCATGTGACACTAGTTATAGATTCCGATGCTTCACTTCATTTTTACTGTATCCCTCTGACTTTCTTATTGACGATGAAACACAGAAATTGCATCGGAATTAAATAGAAAAGGCACAATGCCGACTTAAGTACAAGAAAACTGACTCTTCTTACTGTCTATGCTTTGAACCATTCCTGTGACACTAGTTATGGATTCGATGCTTCACTTCAGGTTTACTGTATCCCTCTGACCTTCTTATTGACGATGAAACACAGAAATTTCATCGGAATTAAATACAAAAGGCACAATGCCGACTTAAGTACAAGAAAACTGACTCTTCTTACTGTCTATGTTTCGAACAATTCGTGTGACACTAGTTATAGATTCCGATGCTTCACTTCATTTTTACTGTATCCCTCTGACTTCGTTATTGACGATGAAACACAGAAATTGCATCGGAATTTAATAGAAAAGGCACAATGCCGACTTAAGTACAAGAAAACTGACTCTTCTTACTGTCTATGCTTTGAACCATTCCTGTGACACTAGTTATAGATTTGATGCTTCACTTCAGGTTTACTGTATCCCTCTGACCTTCTTATTGACGATGAAAAACAGATATTTCATCGGAATTAAATACAAAAGGCACAGTGCCGACTTAAGTACAAGAAAACTGACTCTTCTTACTGTCTATGCTTTGAACAAATACCTGTGACACTAGTTATAGATTCAATGCTTCACTTCAGGATTACTGTATCCCTCTGACCTTCTTATTGACGATGAAACACAGAAATTTCATCGTAATGAAATACAAAAGGCACAATGCCGACTTATGTACAAGAAAACTGACTCTTCTTACTGTCTATGCTTTGAACCATTCCTGCGACACTAGTTATAGATTCGATGCTTCACTTCAGGATTACTGTATCCCTCTGACCTTATTGACGATGAAACACAGAAATTGCATCGGAATTAAATACAAAAGGCACAATGCCGCCTTAAGTACAAGAAAACTGACTCTTCTTACTGCCTATGATTTGAACCATTCATGTGACACTAGTTATCAATTCCGTTGCTTCACTTCAGGTTTACAGTATCCCTCTGACCTTCTTATTGACGATGAAACACAGAAATTGCATCGGAGTTAAATACAAAAGGCACAATGCCGACTTAAGTACAAGAAAACTGACTCTCCTTACTGTCTACGTTTTGAACCATTCATGTGACACTAGTTATAGATTCCGATGCTTCACTTCATTTTTACTGTATCCCTCTGACTTTCTTATTGACGATGAAACACAGAAATTGCATCGGAATTAAATAGAAAAGGCACAATGCCGACCTAAGTACAAGAAAACTGACTCTTCTTACTGTCTATGCTTTGAACGATTCCTGTGACACTAGTTATAGATTCGATGCGTCACTTCAGGTTTACTGTATCCCTCTGACCTTCTTATTGACGATGAAACACAGAAATTTCATCGGAATTAAATACAAAAGGCACAATGCCGACTTAAGGACAAGGAAACTGACTCTTCTTATTGTCTATGTTTTGAACCATTCCTGTGACACAAGTTATAGATTCCGATGCTTCACTTCATTTTTACTGTATCCCTCTGACTTTCTTATTGACGATTAAACAAAAAAATTGCATCGGAAATAAATTGAAAAGGCACAACGCCGACTTAAGTACAAGAAAACTAACTCTTCTTAATGTCTATGCTTTGAACCATTCCTGTGACACTAGTTATATATTTGATGCCTCACTTCAGGTTTACTGTATCCCTCTGACCTTCTTATTGACGATGAAAAACAGATATTTCTTCGGAATTAAATACAAAAGGCACAATGCCGACTTAAGTACAAGAAAACTTACTCTTCTTACTGTCTATGTTTTGAACCATTTCTGTGACACTAGTTATAGATTCCGATGCTTCACTTCAGGTTTACTGTATCCCTCTGACCTTCATATTGACGATGAAACACAGAAATTGCATCTGAATTAAATAGGAAAGGCACAATGCCGACTTAAGTACAAGAAAACTGACTCTTCTTACTGTCTATGCTTTGAACCATTCCTGTGACACTAGTTATAGATTCGATGCTTCACTTCAGGATTACTGTATCCCTCTGACCTTCTTATTGACGATGAAACACAGAAATTGCATCGGAATTAAATACTAAAGGCAGAATGCCGACTTAAGTACAAGAAAACTGACTCTTCTTACTGCCTATGTTTTGAACCATTCCTGTGACACTAGTTATCAATTCAGTTGCTTCACTTCAGGTTTACAGTATCCCTCTGACCTTCTTATTGACGATGAAACACAGAAATTGCACCGGAGTTAAATACAAAAGGCACAATGCCGACGTCAGTACAAGAAAGCTGACTCTCCTTACTGTCTACGTTTTGAACCATTCATGTGACACTAGTTATAGGTTCCGATACCTCACTTCATTTTTACCGTATCACTCTGACTTTCTTATTGACGATGAAACACAGAAATTGCATCGGAATTAAATAGAAAAGGCACAATGCCGACTTAAGTACAAGAAAACTGACTCTTCTTACTGTCTATGCTTTGAACCATACCTGTGACACTAGTTATAGATTCGATGCTTCACTTCAGGATTACTGTATCCCTCTGACCTTCTTATTGACGATGAAACACAGTAATTTCATCGTAATGAAATACAAAAGGCACAATGCCGACTTAAGAACAAGAAAACTGACTCTTCTTACTGTCTATGTTTTGAACCATTCCTGTGACACTAGTTATAGATTCCGATGCTTCACTTCATTTTTACTGTATCCCTCTGACTTTCTTATTGACGATTAAACACATAAATTGCATCGGAAATAAATTGAAAAGGCACAACGCCGACTTAAGTACAAGAAAACTGACTCTTCTTACTGTCTATGCTTTGAACCATTCCTGTGACACTAGTTATAGATTCGATGGTTCACTTCAGGTTTACTGTATCCCTCTGACCTTCTAATTGGCGATGAAACACAGAAATTGCGTCGGAGTTAAATACAAATGGCACAATGCCGACTTAAGTACAAGAAAACTGACACTTCTTACTGTCTATGTTTTGAACCATTCCTGTGACACTAGTTATAGATTCCGATGCTTCACTTCAGTTTTACTCTATCCCTCCGACCTTCTTATTGACGATGAAATACAGAAATTGCCTCGGAATTAAATAGGAAAGGCACAATACCGACTTATGTACAAGAAAACTGACTCTTCTAACTGTCTATGTTTTGAGCCATTCCAGTGACACTAGTTATAGTTACCAATACTTCACCTCAGGTTTACTGTATCCCTCTGACCTTCTTATTGACGATGAAACACAGAAATTGCATCGGAATTAAATACAAAATTCACAATGCCGACTTAAGTACAAGAAAACTGACTCTTCTGACTGTCTAAGATTGAACCATTCCTGTGTCACTAGTTATAGATTCCGATGCATCACTTCAGGTTTACTGTATCCCTCTGACCTTCTTATTGACGATGAAACACAGAAATTGCATCGGAATTAAATACAAAAGGCACAGTGCCGACTGAAGTACAAGAAAACAGACTTTTCTTACTGCCTATGTTTTGAACCATTCCTGTGACGCTAGTTATAGATTCCGATTCTTCACTTCATTTTTACTGCATCCCTCCGACTTTCTTATTGATGATGAAACACAGAAATGGCATCGGAATTAAATAGAAAAGGCACAATGCCGACTTATGTACAAGAAAACTGACTCTTCTTACTGTCTATGCTTTGAACCATTCCTGCGACACTAGTTATAGATTCGATGCTTCACTTCAGGATTACTGTATCCCTCTGACCTTATTGACGATGAAACACAGAAATTGCATCGGAATTAAATACAAAAGGCACAATGCCGCCTTAAGTACAAGAAAACTGACTCTTCTTACTGCCTATGTTTTGAACCATTCATGTGACACTAGTTATCAATTCCGTTGCTTCACTTCAGGTTTACAGTATCCCTCTGACCTTCTTATTGACGATGAAACACAGAAATTGCATCGGAGTTAAATACAAATGGCACAATGCCGACTTAAGTACAAGTAAACTGACACTTCTTACTGTCTATGTTTTGAACCTTTCCTGTGACACTAGTTATTGTTACCGATACTTCACCTCAGGTTTACTGTATCCCTCTGACCTTCTTATTGACGATGAAACACAGATATTGCATCGGAGTTAAATACAAAAGGCACAATGCCGACTTAAGTACAAGAAAACTGACTCTTCTTACTGTCTACGTTTTGAACCATTCATGTGACACTAGTTATAGATTCGGATGCTTCACTTCATTTTTACTGTATCCCTCTGACTTTCTTATTGACGATGAAACACAGAAATTGCATCGGAATTAAATAGAAAAGGCACAATGCCGACTTAAGTACAAGAAAACTGACTCTTCTTACTGTCTATGCTTTGAACCATTCCTGTGACACTAGTTATAGATTCGATGCTTCACTTCAGGTTTACTGTATCCCTCTGACCTTCTTATTGACGATGAAACACAGAAATTTCATCGGAATTAAATACAAAAGGCACAATGCCGACTTAAGTACAAGAAAACTGACTCTTCTTACTGTCTATGTTTTGAACAATTCATGTGACACTAGTTATAGATTCCGATGCTTCACTTCATTTTTACTGTATCCCTCTGACTTTCTTATTGACGATGAAACACAGAAATTGCATCGGAATTAAATAGAAAATGCACAATGCCTACTTAAGTACAAGAAAGCTGAATCTTCTTACTGTCTATGCTATGAACCATTCCTGTGACACTAGTTTTAGATTCGATGCTTCACTTCAGGTTTACTGTATCCCTCTGACCTTCTTATTGACGATGAAACACAGAAATTTCATTGGAATTAAATACAAAAGGCACAATGCCGACTGAAGTACAAGAAAACTGACGCTTCTTACTGCCTATGTTTTGAACCATTCCTGTGACGCTAGTTATAGATTCCGATTCTTCACTTCATTTTTACTGCATCCCTCCGACTTTCTAATTGATGATGAAACACAGAAATGGCATCGGAATTAAATAGAAAAGGCACAATGCCGACTTATGTACAAGAAAACTGACTCTTCTTACTGTCTATGCTTTGAACCATTCCTGCGACACTAGTTATAGATTCGATGCTTCACTTCAGGATTACTGTATCCCTCTGACCTTATTGACGATGAAACACAGAAATTGCATCGGAATCAAATACAAAAGGCACAATGCCGCCTTAAGTACAAGAAAACTGACTCTTCTTACTGCCTATGTTTTGAACCATTCATGTGACACTAGTTATCAATTCCGTTGCTTCACTTCAGGTTTACAGTATCCCTCTGACCTTCTTATTGACGATGAAACACAGAAATTGCATCTTAGTTAAATACAAATGGCACAATGCCGACTTAAGTACAAGTAAACTGACACTTCTTACTGTCTATGTTTTGAACCTTTCCTGTGACACTAGTTATTGTTACCGATACTTCACCTCAGTTTTACTGTATCCCTCTGACCTTCTTATTGACGATGAAACACAGATATTGCATCGGAGTTAAATACAAAAGGCACAATGCCGACTTAAGTACAAGAAAACTGACTCTTCTTACTGTCTACGTTTTGAACCATTCATGTGACACTAGTTATAGATTCGGATGCTTCACTTCATTTTTACTGTATCCCTCTGACTTTCTTATTGACGATGAAACACAGAAATTGCATCGGAATTAAATAGAAAAGGCACAATGCCGACTTAAGTACAAGAAAACTGACTCTTCTTACTGTCTATGCTTTGAACCATTCCTGTGACACTAGTTATAGATTCGATGCTTCACTTCAGGTTTACTGTATCCCTCTGACCTTCTTATTGACGATGAAACACAGAAATTTCATCGGAATTAAATACAAAAGGCACAATGCCGACTTAAGTACAAGAAAACTGACTCTTCTTACTGTCTATGCTTTGAACCATACCTGTGACACTAGTTATAGATTCGATGCTTCACTTCAGGATTACTGTATCCCTCTGACCTTCTTATTGACGATGAAACACAGAAATTTCATCGTAATGAAATACAAAAGGCACAATGCCGACTTAAGAACAAGAAAACTGACTCTTCTTACTGTCTATGTTTTGAACCATTCCTGTGACACTAGTTATAGATTCCGATGCTTCACTTCATTTTTACTGTATCCCTCTGACTTTCTTATTGACGATTAAACACATAAATTGCATCGGAAATAAATTGAAAAGGCACAACGCCGACTTAAGTACAAGAAAACTGACTCTTCTTACTGTCTATGCTTTGAACCATTCCTGTGACACTAGTTATAGATTCGATGGTTCACTTCAGGTTTACTGTATCCCTCTGACCTTCTAATTGGCGATGAAACACAGAAATTGCATCGGAGTTAAATACAAATGGCACAATGCCGACTTAAGTACAAGAAAACTGACACTTCTTACTGTCTATGTTTTGAACCATTCCTGTGACACTAGTTATAGATTCCGATGCTTCACTTCAGTTTTACTCTATCCCTCCGACCTTCTTATTGACGATGAAATACAGAAATTGCCTCGGAATTAAATAGGAAAGGCACAATACCGACTTATGTACAAGAAAACTGACTCTTCTAACTGTCTATGTTTTGAGCCATTCCAGTGACACTAGTTATAGTTACCGATACTTCACCTCAGGTTTACTGTATCCCTCTGACCTTCTTATTGACGATGAAACACAGAAATTGCATCGGAATTAAATACAAAATTCACAATGCCGACTTAAGTACAAGAAAACTGACTCTTCTGACTGTCTAAGATTGAACCATTCCTGTGTCACTAGTTATAGATTCCGATGCATCACTTCAGATTTACTGTATCCCTCTGACCTTCTTATTGACGATGAAACACAGAAATTGCATCGGAATTAAATACAAAAGGCACAGTGCCGACTGAAGTACAAGAAAACAGACTTTTCTTACTGCCTATGTTTTGAACCATTCCTGTGACGCTAGTTATAGATTCCGATTCTTCACTTCATTTTTACTGCATCCCTCCGACTTTCTTATTGATGATGAAACACAGAAATGGCATCGGAATTAAATAGAAAAGGCACAATGCCGACTTATGTACAAGAAAACTGACTCTTCTTACTGTCTATGCTTTGAACCATTCCTGCGACACTAGTTATAGATTCGATGCTTCACTTCAGGATTACTGTATCCCTCTGACCTTATTGACGATGAAACACAGAAATTGCATCGGAATTAAATACAAAAGGCACAATGCCGCCTTAAGTACAAGAAAACTGACTCTTCTTACTGCCTATGTTTTGAACCATTCATGTGACACTAGTTATCAATTCCGTTGCTTCACTTCAGGTTTACAGTATCCCTCTGACCTTCTTATTGACGATGAAACACAGAAATTGCATCGGAGTTAAATACAAATGGCACAATGCCGACTTAAGTACAAGTAAACTGACACTTCTTACTGTCTATGTTTTGAACCTTTCCTGTGACACTAGTTATTGTTACCGATACTTCACCTCAGGTTTACTGTATCCCTCTGACCTTCTTATTGACGATGAAACACAGATATTGCATCGGAGTTAAATACAAAAGGCACAATGCCGACTTAAGTACAAGAAAACTGACTCTTCTTACTGTCTACGTTTTGAACCATTCATGTGACACTAGTTATAGATTCGGATGCTTCACTTCATTTTTACTGTATCCCTCTGACTTTCTTATTGACGATGAAACACAGAAATTGCATCGGAATTAAATAGAAAAGGCACAATGCCGACTTAAGTACAAGAAAACTGTCTCTTCTTACTGTCTATGCTTTGAACCATTCCTGTGACACTAGTTATAGATTCGATGCTTCACTTCAGGTTTACTGTATCCCTCTGACCTTCTTATTGACGATGAAACACAGAAATTTCATCGGAATTAAATACAAAAGGCACAATGCCGACTTAAGTACAAGAAAACTGACTCTTCTTACTGTCTATGTTTTGAACAATTCATGTGACACTAGTTATAGATTCCGATGCTTCACTTCATTTTTACTGTATCCCTCTGACTTTCTTATTGACGATGAAACACAGAAATTGCATCGGAATTAAATAGAAAATGCACAATGCCTACTTAAGTACAAGAAAGCTGAATCTTCTTACTGTCTATGCTTTGAACCATTCCTGTGACACTAGTTTTAGATTCGATGCTTCACTTCAGGTTTACTGTATCCCTCTGACCTTCTTATTGACGATGAAACACAGAAATTTCATTGGAATTAAATACAAAAGGCACAATGCCGACTGAAGTACAAGAAAACTAACGCTTCTTACTGCCTATGTTTTGAACCATTCCTGTGACGCTAGTTATAGATTCCGATTCTTCACTTCATTTTTACTGCATCCCTCCGACTTTCTAATTGATGATGAAACACAGAAATGGCATCGGAATTAAATAGAAAAGGCACAATGCCGACTTATGTACAAGAAAACTGACTCTTCTTACTGTCTATGCTTTGAACCATTCCTGCGACACTAGTTATAGATTCGATGCTTCACTTCAGGATTACTGTATCCCTCTGACCTTATTGACGATGAAACACAGAAATTGCATCGGAATTAAATACAAAAGGCACAATGCCGCCTTAAGTACAAGAAAACTGACTCTTCTTACTGCCTATGTTTTGAACCATTCATGTGACACTAGTTATCAATTCCGTTGCTTCACTTCAGGTTTACAGTATCCCTCTGACCTTCTTATTGACGATGAAACACAGAAATTGCATCGGAGTTAAATACAAATGGCACAATGCCGACTTAAGTACAAGTAAACTGACACTTCTTACTGTCTATGTTTTGAACCTTTCCTGTGACACTAGTTATTGTTACCGATACTTCACCTCAGTTTTACTGTATCCCTCTGACCTTCTTATTGACGATGAAACACAGATATTGCATCGGAGTTAAATACAAATGGCACAATGCCGACTTAAGTACAAGAAAACTGACTCTTCTTACTGTCTACGTTTTGAACCATTCATGTGACACTAGTTATAGATTCGGATGCTTCACTTCATTTTTACTCTATCCCTCTGACTTTCTTATTGACGATGAAACACAGAAATTGCATCGGAATTGAATACAAAAATCACAATGCCGACTTATGTACATGGAAACTGACTCTTCTTATTGTTTATGTTTGAACCATTCATGTAACACTAGTTATAGATTCCGATGCATCACTTCAGGCTTACTGTATCCCTCTGACGTTCTTATTGACGATGAAACACAGAAATTGCATCGGAATTAAATACAAAAGGCACAATGCCGACATAAGTACAAGAAAACTGACTCTTCTTACTGTCTATGTTTGAACCATTCCTGTGACACTAGTTATAGATTCTGATGCTTCAATTCGGGTTTACTGTATCCCTCTGACCTTCTTATTGACGATGAAACACAGAAATTGCATCGGAATTAAATACAAATGTACAATGCCGACTTAAGTACAAGAGAACTGACTCTTCTTACTGTCTATGTTTTGAACCATTCCTGTGACACTAGTTATAGATTCCGATGCTTCACTTCAGGTTTACTGTATCCCTCTGACCTTCTTATTGACGATGAAACAAAGAAATTGCATCGGAGTTAAATACAAAAGGCACAATGCCGACTTAAGTTCAAGAAAACTGAATCTTCATACAGTCTATGTTTTCATCCATTCCTGTGAGACTAGTTATTGTTTCCGATGCTTCACTTCAGGTTTACTGTATCCCTCTGACCTTCTTATTGACGATGAAACACAGATATTGCATCGGAATTAAAAACAAATGGCACAATGCCGACTGAAGTACAAGAAAACTGACTCTTATTACTGCCTATGCTTTGAACCATTCCTGTGACACTAGTTATAGATTCCGATGCTTCACTTCATTTTTACTGTATCCCTCCGACTTTCTTATTGACGATGAAACACAGAAATGGCATCGGAATTAAATAGAAAAGGCACAATGCCGACTTAAGTACAAGAAAACTGACTCTTCTAACTGCCTATGTTTTGAACCATTTCTGTGACACTAGTTATCAATTCCGTTGCTTCACTTCAGGTTTACAGTATCCCTCTGACCTTCTTATTGACGATGAAACACAGAAATTGCATCGGAGTTAAATACAAAAGGCACAATGACGACTTAAGTGCAAGAAAACTGACTCTTCTTACTGCCTATGTTTGAACCATTCCAGTGACACTAGTTATAGATTCCGATGCTTCACTTCAGGTTTACGGCATCCCTCTGACCTTCTTATTGACGATGAATCACAGAAATTGTATCGGAATTAAATACAAAAGGCACAACGCTGACTTAAGTAGAAGAAAACTGACTCTTCTTACTGTCTATGATTTGAACCAATCCTGTGACACTAGTTATAGATTCTGATGCTTCACTTCAGAATTACTGTATCCCTCTGACCTTCTTATTGACGATTAATCACAGAAATTGCTTTGGAAGTAAATACAAAAGGCACAATCCCGACTGAAGTACAAGAAAACTGACTCTTCTTACTGTCTATGTTTTGAACCATTCCTGTGACACTAGTTATAGATTCCGATGCTTCACTTCAGGTTTACTGTATCCCTCTTACCTTCTTATTGACGATGCAACATAGAAATTGCATTAGAATTAAATAGAAAAGGAACAATGCCGACTTAAGTACAAGAAAATTAACTCTTCTTACTGTCTATGTTTTGAAACATTCCTGTGACACTAGTTATAGATTCCGATGCTTCACTTCAGGTTTACTGTATCCCTCTGACCTTCTTATTGACGATGCAACACAGAAATATAATCGGAATTAAATAGAAAAGGCACATTGCCTGCTTAAGTTCAGGAAAACTGACTCTTCTTACTGTCTATGTTTTGAACCATTCCTGTGACACTAGTTATAGATTCCGATACTACACCTCAGGTTTACTGTATCCCTCTGACCTTCTTATTGACGATGAAACATTGAAATTGCAACGGAATTAAATACAAATGGCACAATGTCGACTTAAGTCCAAGAAAACTGACTCTTTTTACTGTCTACGCTTTAAACCATTCCTGAGACACTAGTTATAGATTCCGATGCTTCACTTCAGGTTTACTGTATCCCTCTGACCTTCTTATTGACGATGAAACACAGAAATTGCATGGGATTTAATACAAAAGGAACAATGCCGACTTAAGTACTGAAAACTGACTCTTCTTACTGTCTACGTTTTGAACCGTTCCTGTGACACTCGTTATAGATTCCGATGCTTCACTTCAGCTTTACTGTATCCCTCTGACCTTCTTATTGACGATGAAACACAGAAATTGCATCGGAATTAAAAACAAAAGGCACAATGCCTACTTAAGTACAAGAAAACTGACTCTTCTTACTGTCTATGTTTTGAACCATTCCTGTGACACTAGTTATAGATTCCGTTGCTTCTCTTCAGGTTTACTGTATCCCTCTGACCTTCATATTGCCGATGAAACACAGAAATTGCATCGGAATTAAATACAAAAGGCACAATGCCGACTTAGATACAATAGAACTGACTCTTCTTACTGTCTATGTTTTGAACCATTCATGTGACACTTGTTATAGATTCCGATGCTTAACTTCAGGTTTACTGTATCCCTCTGACCTTCTTATTGACAATGAAACACAGAAATTGCATCGGAATTAAATACAAAAGTCACAATGCCCACCTAAGTACAAGAAAACTGACACTTCCTACTGTTTATGTTTTGAACCATTCTTCTGACACTAATTATAGAGTCCGATGCTTCACTTCAGGTTTACTGTATCCCTCTGACCTTCTTATTGACGATGAAACACAGAAATTGCGTCGGAATTAAATACAAAAGGCACAATGCCGACTTAAGTACAAGAAAACTGACTCTTCTTACTGTCTATGTTTGAACCATTCCTGTGACACTAGTTATAGATTCGGATGCTTCACTTCAGGTTTACTGTATCCCTCTGACCTTCTTATTGACGATGAAACACAGAAATTGCATCGGAATTAAAAACAAAAGGCAGAATGCCGACTTAAGTACAAGAAAACTGACTCTTCTTACTGTCTATGTTTTGAACCATTCCTGTGACACTAGTTATAGATTCCGATGCTTCACTTCAGATTTACTGTATCCCTCTTACCTTCTTATTGACGATGAAACAAAGAAATTGCTTCGGAGTTAAATACAAAAGGCACAATGCCGACTTAAGTACAAGAAAACTGACTCTTCATACAGTCTAGGCATTGAACCATTCCTGTGACTCTAGTTATAGATTCCGAAACTTCACTTCAGGTTTACTGTATCCCTCTGACCTTCTTATTGGCGATGAAACACAGATATTGCATCGGAATTAAATACAAATATCTCAATGACGACTTAAGTACAAGAAAACTGACTCTTTTTACTGTCTATGCTTTGAACCATTCCTGTGACACTAGATATAGATGCCGATGCTTCACTTCAGGTTTACTGTATTCCTCTGACGTTCTTATTGACGATGAAACACAGAAATTGCATCGGAATTAAATACAAAAGGCACAATGCCGACTTAAGTACAAGAAAACTGACTCTTCTTACTGTCTATGTTTTGAACCATTCCTGTGACACTAGTTATAGATTCAAATGCTTCACGTCATGTTTACTGTATCTCTCTGGCCTTCTTATTGACGATGAAACACAGAAATTGCATCGGAATTAAATACAAAAGCACTATGCCGACTTAAGTAAAAGAAAACTGACCCTTCTTACTGTCTATATTTTGATCTATTCCTGTGACACTAGTTATTGATTCAGATGCTTCACTTCAGCTTTACGGTATCCCTCTGACCTTCTTATTGACGATGAAACACAGAAATTGTATCGGAATTAAATACAAAAGGCACAATGCTGTCTTAAGTACAAGAAAACTGACTCTTCTTACTGTCTATGATTTGAACCATTCCTGTGACACCAGTTATAGATCCTGATGCTTCACTTCAGGTTTACTGTATCCCTCTGACCTTCATATTGCCGATGAAACACAGAAATTGCATCGGAATTAAATACAAAAGGCACAATGCCGACTTAGATACAAAAGATCTGACTCTTCTTACTGTCTATGTTTTGAACCATTCATGTGACACTAGTTATAGATTCCGATGCTTAATTTCAGGTTTACTGTATCCCTCTGACCTTCTTATTGACGATGAAACACAGAAATTGCATCGGAATTAAATGCAAAAGTCACAATGCCCACTTAAGTACAAGAAAACTGACACTTCTTACTGTCTATGTTTTGAACCATTCTTCTGACACTAATTATAGAGTCCGATGTTTTACTTCAGGTTTACTGTATCCCTCTGACCTTCTTATTGACGATGAAACACAGAAATTGCATCGGAATTAAATACAAAAGGCACAATGCCGACTTATGTACAAGAAAACTGACTCTTCTTACTGTTTATGTTTGAAAAATTGATGTGACACTAGTTAAAGAGTCTGATGCTTCACTTCAGGTTTACTGTATCCCTCTGACCTTCTTATTGACGATAAAACACAGAAATTGCGTCGGAATTAAATACAAAAAGCACAATGCCGACTTAAGTACAAGAAAACTGACTCTTCTTACTGTCTATGTTTGAACCATTCCTGTGACACTAGTTATAGATTCGGATGCTTCACTTCAGGTTTACTGTATCCCTCTGACCTTCTTATTGACGATGAAACACAGAAATTGCATCGGAATTAAATACAAAAGGCACAATGCCGACTTAAGTACAAGAAAACTGACCCTTCTTACTGTCTATATTTTGATCTATTCCTGTGACACTAGTTATTGATTCCGATGCTTCACTTCAGGTTTACTGTATCCCTCTGACCTTCTTATTGACGATGAAACACAGAAATTGTATCGGAATTAAATACAAAAGGCACAATGCTGACTTAAGTACAAGAAAACTGACTCTTCTTACTGTCTATGATTTGAACCATTCCTGTGACACCAGTTATAGATTCTGATGCTTCACTTCAAAATTACCGTATCCCTCTGACCTTCTTATTGACGATGAAACACAGAAATTGCATGGGAATTAAATACAAAAGGCACAATGCCGACTTAAGTACAAGAAAACTGACTCTTCTTACTGTCTATGTTTGAATCATTCATGTGACGCTAGTTATAGATTCCGATGCTTTACTCCAGGTTTACCTTATCCCTCTGACCTTCTTATTGAAGATGAATCACAGATATTGCTTTGGAAGTAAATACAAAAGGCACAATGCCGACTGAAGTACAAGAAAACTGACTCTTCTTACTGCCTATGTTTTGAACCATTCCTGAGACACTAGTTATAGATTCCGATGCTTCACTTCAGGTTTACTGTATCCCTCTGACCTTCTTATTGACGATGAAACACAGAAATTGCATCGGATTTAATACAAAAGGAACAATGCCGACTTAAGTACAAGAAAACTGTCTCTTCTTACCGTCTATGTTTTGAACCATTCATCTGACACTAATTATAAAGTCCGATGCTTCACTTCAGGTTTACTGTATCCCTCTGACCTTCTTATTGAAGATGAAACACAGAAATTGCATCGGAATTAAATACAAAAGGCACAATGCCGACTTATTTACAAGAAAACTGACTCTTCTTACTGTTTATGTTTGAACCATTCCTGTGACACTAAATATAGATACCGATGCTTCACTTCAGGTTTACTGTATCCCTCTGACCATCTTATTGACGATGAAACACAGAAATTGCATCGGAATTAAAAGAAAACGTACAATGCCGACTTATGTACAAGAAAACTGACTCTTCTTACTGGTTTATGTTTGAACCATTCATGTGACACTAGTTATAGAGTCCGATGCTTCAATTCAGGTTTACTGTATCCCTCTGACCTTCTTATTGACGATGAAACACAGAAATTGCATCGGAATTAAATACAAAAGCCACAATGCCGACGTAAGTACAAGAAAACTGACTCTTCTTACTGTTTATGTTTGAACCATTCCTGTGACACTAGTTATAGATTCGGATGCTTAACTTCAGGTTTACTGTATCCCTCCGACCTTCTTATTGACGATGAAACACAGAAATTGCATCGGAATTAAATACAAAAGGCACAATGCCGACTTAAGTACAAGAAAACTGACTCTTCTTACAGTCAATGTTTTGAACCATTCCTGTGACACTAGTTATAGATTCCGATGCTTCACTTCAGGTTTACTGTATCCCTCTGACCTTCGTATTGACGATGAAACACAGAAATTGCATCGGAATTAAATACAAAAGGCAGAATGCCGACTTAAGTACAAGAAAATTGACTCTTCTTACTGTCTATGTTTTGAACCATTCCTGTGACACTAGTTATAGATTCCGATGCTTCACTTCAGATTTACTGTATCCCTCTTACGTTCTTATTGACGATGAAACAAAGAAATTGCATCGGAGTTAAATACAAAAGGCACAATGCCGACTTAAGTACAAGAAAACTGACTCTTCATACAGTCTAGGCATTGAACCATTCCTGTGACACTAGTTATAGATTCCGAAACTTCACTTCAGGTTTACTGTATCCCTCTGACCTTCTTATTGGCGATGAAACACAGATATTGCATCGGAATTAAATACAAATATCTCAATGACGACTTAAGTACAAGAAAACTGAGTCTTCTTACTGTCTATGCTTTGAACCATTCCTGTGACACTAGATATAGATGCCGATGCTTCACTTCAGGTTTACTGTATTCCTCTGACGTTCTTATTGACGATGAAACACAGAAATTGCATCGGAATTAAATACAAAAGGCACAATGCCGACTTAAGTACAAGAAAACTGACTCTTCTTACTGTCTATGTTTTGAACCATACCTGTGACACTAGTTATAGATTCAAATGCTTCACGTCAGGTTTACTGTATCTCTCTGGCCTTCTTATTGACGATGAAACACAGAAATTGCATCGGAATTAAATACAAAAGCACAATGCCGACTTAAGTAAAGAAAACTGACCCTTCTTACTGTCTATAATTTGATCTATTCCTGTGACACTAGTTATTGATTCAGATGCTTCACTTCAGGTTTACGGTATCCCTCTGACCTTCTTATTGACGATGAAACACAGAAATTGTATCGGAATTAAATACAAAAGGCACAATGCTGTCTTAAGTACAAGAAAACTGACTCTTCTTACTGTCTATGATTTGAACCATTCCTGTGACACCAGTTATAGATTCTGATGCTTCACTTCAGGATTACTGTATCCCTCTGACTTTCTTATTGACGATGAAACACAGAAATTGCATGGGAATTAAATACAAAAGGCACAATGCCGACTTAAGTACAAGAAAACTGAGTCTTCTTACTGTCTATGTTTGAATCATTCACGTGACACTAGTTATAGATTCCGATGCCTTACTCGAGGTTTACTGTATCCCTCTGACCTTCTTATTGACGATGAATCACAGAAATTGTTTTGGAAGTAAATACAAAAGGCACAATGCCGACTGAAGTACAAGAAAACTGACTCTTCTTACTGTCTATGTTTTGAACCATTCCTGTGACACTAGTTATAGATTCCGATGCTTCACTTCAGGTTTACTGTATCCCTCTGACCTTCTTATTGACGATGCAACATAGAAATTGCATTGGAATTAAATCGAAAAGGAACAATGTCGACTTAAGTAGAAGAAAATTGACTCTTCTTACTGTCTATGTTTTGAACCATTCCTGTGACACTAGTTATAGATTCCGATGCTACACTTCAGGTTTACTGTATCCCTCTGACCTTCTTAATGACGATGAAACACAGAAATTTAATCGGAATTAAATAGAAAAGGCTCAATGCCGACTTAAGTTCTAGAAAACTGACTCTTCTTACTGTTTATTTTTCAAACATTCCTGTGACACTAAATATAGATACCGATGCTTCACTTCAGGTTAACTGTATTTCTCTGACCATCTTACTGACGGTGAAACACAGAAATTGCATCGGAATTAAATAGAAATGGCACAATGCCGACTTAAGTACAAGAAAACTGACTCTTCTTACTGTCTATGATTTGAACCATTCCTGTGACACTAGTTATAGATTCCGATGCTTCACTTCATATTTACTGTTTCCCTCTGATCTTCTTATTGACGATGAAACACAGAAATTGCATGGGATTTAATACAAAAGGAACAATGCCGACTTAAGTACTGAAAACTGACTCTTCTTACTGTCGATGTTTTGAACCGTTCCTGTGACACTAGTTATAGATTTCGATGCTTCACTTCAGCTTTACTGTATCCCTCTGACCTTCTTATTGACGATGAAACACAGAAATTGCATCGGAATTAAAAACAAAAGGCACAATGCCGACATAAGTACAAGAAAACTGACTCTTCTTACTGTCTATGTTTTGAACCATTCCTGTGACACTAGTTATAGATTCCGATGCTTCACTTCAGGTTTACTGTATCCCTCTGACCTTCATATTGCCGATGAAACACAGAAATTGCATCGGAATTAAATACAAAAGGCACAATGCCGACTTAGATACAAAAGATCTGACTCTTCTTACTGTCTATGTTTTGAACCATTCATGTGACACTAGTTATAGATTCCGATGCCTAATTTCAGGTTTACTGTATCCCTCTGACCTTCTTATTGACGATGAAACACAGAAATTGCATCGGAATTAAATGCAAAAGTCACAATGCCCACTTAAGTGCAAGAAAACTGACACTTCTTACTGTCTATGTTTTGAACCATTCTTCTGACACTAATTATAGAGTCCGATGCTTCACTTCAGCTTTACTGTATCCCTCTGACCTTCTTATTGACGATGAAACACAGAAATTGCATCGGAATTAAATACAAAAGGCACAATGTCGACTTATGTACAAGAAAACTGACTCTTCTTACTGTTTATGTTTGAACCATTGATGTGACACTAGTTAAAGAGTCCGATGATTCACTTCAGGTTTACTGTATCCCTCTGACCTTCTTATTGACGATAAAACACAGAAATTGCGTCGGAATTAAATACAAAAGGCACAATGCCGACTTAAGTACAAGAAAACTGACTCTTCTTACTGTCTATGTTTAAACCATTCCTGTGACACTAGTTATAGATTCGGATGCTTCACTTCAGGATTACTGTATCCCTCTGACCTTCTTATTGACGATGAAACACAGATATTGCATCGGAATTAAATACAAAAGGCACAATGCCGACTTAAGTACAAGAAAACTGACTCTTCTTACTGTCTATGCATTGAACCATTCCTGTGACACTAGTTATAGATTCCGAAGCTTCACTTCAGGTTTACTCTATCCCTCTGACCTTCTTATTGACGATGAAACACAGAAATTGCGTCGGAATTAAATACAAAAGGCACAATGCCGACTTAAGTACAAGAAAACTGACTCTTCTTACTGTCTATGTTTGAACCATTCCTGTGACACTAGTTATAGATTCGGATGCTTAACTTCAGGTTTACTGTATCCCTCTGACCTTCTTATTGACGATGAAACACAGAAATTGCATCGGAATTAAATACAAAAGTCACAATGCCCACTTAAGTACAAGAAAACTGACACTAGTTACTCTCTATGTTTTGGACCATTCTTCTGACACTAATTATAGAGTCCGATGCTTCACTTCAGGTTTACTGTATCCCTCTGACCTTCTTATTGACGATGAAACACAGAAATTGCATCGGAATTAAATACAAAAGGCACAATGCCGACTTATGTACAAGAAAACTGACTCTTCTTACTGTTTACGTTTGAACCATTGATGTGACCCTAGTTAAAGGATCCGATGCTTCACTTCAGGTTTACTGTATCCCTCTGACCTTCTTATTGACGATGAAACACAGAAATTGCGTCGGAATTAAATACAAAAGGCACAATGCCGACTTAAGTACAAGAAAACTGACTCTTCTTACTGTCTATGTTTTGAACCATTCCTGTGACACTAGTTATAGATTTAAATGCTTCACGTCAGTTTTACTGCATCTCTCTGGCCTTCTTATTGACGATGAAACACAGAAATTGCATCGGAATTAAATACAAAAGGCACAATGCCGACTTAAGTAAAAGAAAACTGACCCTTCTTACTGTCTATATTTTGATCTATTCCTGTGACACTAGTTATTGATTCCGATGCTTCACTTCAGGTTTACGGTATCCCTCTGACCTTCTTATTGACGATGAAACACAGAAATTGTATCGGAATTAAATACAAAAGGCACAATGCTGACTTAAGTACAAGAAAACTGACTCTTCTTACTGTCTATGATTTGAACCATTCCTGTGACACCAGTTATAGATTCTGATGCTTCACTTCAGGATTACTGTATCCCTCTGACCTTCTTATTGACGATGAAACACAGAAATTGCATGGGAATTAAATACAAAAGGCACAATGCCGACTTAAGTACAAGAAAACTGACTCTTCTTACTGTCTATGTTTGAATCATTCATGTGACACTAGTTATAGATTCCGATGCTTTACTCCAGGTTTACCTTATCCCTCTGACCTTCTTATTGAAGATGAATCACAGAAATTGCTTTGGAAGTAAATACAAAAGGCACTATGCCGACTGAAGTACAAGAAAACTGACTCTTCTTACTGCCTATGTTTTGAACCATTCCTGAGACACTAGTTATAGATTCCGATGCTTCACTTCAGGTTTACTGTATCCCTCTGACCTTCTTATTGACGATGAAACACAGAAATTGCATCGGATTTAATACAAAAGGAACAATGCCGACTTAAGTACAAGAAAACTGTCTCTTCTTACCGTCTATGTTTTGAACCATTCATCTGACACTAATTATGAAGTCCGATGCTTCACTTCAGTTTTACTGTATCCCTCTGACCTTCTTATTGAAGATGAAACACAGAAATTGCATCGGAATTAAATACAAAAGGCACAATGCCGACTTATGTACAAGAAAACTGACTCTTCTTACTGTTTATGTTTGAACCATTCCTGTGACACTAAATATAGATACCGATGCTTCACTTCAGGTTTACTGTATCCCTCTGACCATCTTATTGACGATGAAACACAGAAATTGCATCGGAATTAAATAGAAAAGGCACAATGCCGACTTATGTACAAGAAAACTGACTCTTCTTACTGGTTTATGTTTGAACCATTCATGTGACACTAGTTATAGAGTCCGATGCTTCAATTCAGGTTTACTGTATCCCTCTGACCTTCTTATTGACGATGAAACACAGAAATTGCATCGGAATTAAATACAAAAGGCACAATGCCGACTTAAGTACAAGAAAACTGACTCTTCTTACTGTTTATGTTTGAACCATTCCTGTGACACTAGTTATAGATTCGGATGCTTCACTTCAGGTTTACTGTATCCCTCCGACCTTCTTATTGACGATGAAACACAGAAATTGCATCGGAATTAAATACAAAAGGCACAATGCCGACTTAAGTACAAGAAAACTGACTCTTCTTACTGTCAATGTTTTGAACCATTCCTGTGACACTAGTTATAGATTCCGATGCTTCACTTCAGGTTTACTGTATCCCTCTGACCTTCGTATTGACGACGAAACAAAGAAATTGCATCGGAGTTAAATACAAAAGGCACAATGCCGACTTAAGTACAAGAAAACTGACTCTTCATACAGTCTATGCATTGAACCATTCCTGTGACACTAGTTATAGATTCCGAAGCTTCACTTCAGGTTTACTGTATCCCTCTGACCTTCTTATTGGCTATGAAACACAGATATTGCATCGGAATTAAATACTAATGGCTCAATGACGACATAAGTGCAAGAAAACTGACTCTTCTTACTGTCTATGTTTTGAAGCATTCCTGTGACACTAGTTATAGATGTCGATGCTTCGCTTCAGGTTTACTGTATTCCTCTGACGTTCTTATTGACGATGAAACACAGAAATTGCATCGGAATTAAATACAAAAGGCACAATGCCGAATTAAGTACAAGAAAACTGACTCTTCTTACTGTCTATGTTTTGAACCATTCCTGTGACACTAGTTATAGATTCAAATGCTTCACGTCAGGTTTACTGTATCCCTCTGACCTTCTTATTGACGATGAAACACTGAAATTGCATCGGACTTAAATACAAAAGGCACAATGGCGACTTAAGTGCAAGAAAACTGACTCTTCTTACTGCCTATGTTTTGAACCATTCCTGTGACACTAGTTATAGATTCCGATGCTTCACTTCAGGTTTACGGTATCCCACTGTCCTTCTTATTGACGATGAATCACAGAAATTGTATCGAAATTAAATACAAAAGGCACAACGCTGACTTCAGTACAAGAAAACTGACTCTTCTTACTGTCTATGATTTGAACCATTCCTGTGACACTAGTTATAGATTCCGATGCTTCACTTCAGGATTACTGTAACCCTCTGACCTTCTTATTGACGATGAAACACAGAAATTGCATGGGAATTAAATACAAAAGGGACAAAGCCGACTTAAGTACAAGAAAACTGACTCTTCTTACTGTCTATGTTTGAACCATTCATGTGACACTAGTTATAGATTTCGATGCTTTAGTCCAGGTTTACTGTATCCCTCTGACTTTCTTATTGACGATGAATCACAGAAATTGCTTTGGAATTAAATACAAAAAGCACAATGCCGACTGAAGTACAAGAAAACTGACTCTTCTTACTGTCTATGTTTTGAACCATTCCTGTGACACTAGTTATAGATTCCGATGCTTCACTTCAGGTTTACTGTATCCCTCTGACCTTCTTATTGACGATGAAACACAGAAAATGAATCGGAATTAAATAGAATAGGCACAATGCCGACTTAAGTTCAAGATAACTGACTCTTCTTACTGTCTATGTTTTGAAACATTCCTGTGACACTAAATATAGATTCCGATGCTTCACTTCAGGTTTACTGTATCCCTCTGACCTACTTATAGACGTTGAAACACAGAAATTGCATGGGAATTATATAGAAATGCACAATGCCGACTTAAGTACAAGAAAACTGACTCTTCTTACTGTCTATGTTTTGAACCATTCCTGTGACACTAGTTATGGATTCCGATGCTTCACTTCAGGTTTACTGTATCCCTCTGACCTTCATATTGCCGATGAAACACAGAAATTGCATCGGAATTAAATACAAAAGGCACAATGCCGACTTAGATACAAGAGAACTGACTCTTCTTACTGTCTATGTTTTGAACCATTCATGTGACACTTGTTATAGATTCCGATGCTTAACTTCAGGTTTACTGTATCCCTCTGACCTTCTTATTGACAATGAAACACAGAAATTGCATCGGAATTAAATACAAAATTCACAATGCCCACCTAAGTACAAGAAAACTGACACTTCTTACTGTCTATGTTTTGAACCATTCTTCTGACACTAATTATAAAGTCCGATGCTTCACTTCAGGTTTGCTGTATCCCTCTGACATTCTTATTGACGATGAAACACAGAAATTGCTTCGGAATTAAGTACAAAAGCACAATGCCGACTTATGTACAAGAAAACTGACTCTTCTTACTGTTTACGTTTGAACCATTGATGTGACACTAGTTAAAGAGTCCGATGCTTCACTTCAGGTTTACTGTATCCCTCTGACCTTCTTATTGACGATGAAACACAGAAATTGCGTCGGAATTAAATACAAAAGGCACAATGCCGACTTAAGTACAAGAAAACTGACTCTTCTTACTGTCTATGTTTGAACCATTCCTGTGACACTAGTTATAGATTCGGATGCTTCACTTCAGGTTTACTGTATCTCTCTGACCTTCTTATTGACGATGAAACACAGAAATTGCATCGGAATTTAATACAAAAGCACAATGCCGACTTAAGTACAAGAAAACTGACTCTTCTTACTGTCTATGTTTTGAACCAATGCTGTGACACTAGTTATAGATTCAAATGCTTCACGTCAGGTTTACTGTATCTCTCTGGCCTTCTTATTGACGATGAAACACAGAAATTGCATCGGAATTAAATACAAAAGCACAATGCCGACTTAAGTAAAAGAAAACTGACCCTTCTTACTGTCTATATTTTGATCTATTCCTGTGACACTAGTTATTGATTCCGATGCTTCACTTCAGGTTTACGGTATCCCTCTGACCTTCTTATTGACGATGAAACACAGAAATTGTATCGGAATGAAATACAAAAGGCCCAATGCTGACTTAAGTACAAGAAAACTGACTCTTCTTACTGTCTATGCATTGAACCATTCCTGTGACACTAGTTATAGATTCCGAAGCTTCACTTCAGGTTTACTCTATCCCTCTGACCTTCTTATTGACGATGAAACACAGAAATTGCGTCGGAATTAAATACAAAAGGCACAATGCCGACTTAAGTACAAGAAAACTGACTCTTCTTACTGTCTATGTTTGAACCATTCCTGTGACACTAGTTATAGATTCGGATGCTTAACTTCAGGTTTACTGTATCCCTCTGACCTTCTTATTGACGATGAAACACAGAAATTGCATCGGAATTAAATACAAAAGTCACAATGCCCACTTAAGTACAAGAAAACTGACACTAGTTACTCTCTATGTTTTGGACCATTCTTCTGACACTAATTATAGAGTCCGATGCTTCACTTCAGGTTTACTGTATCCCTCTGACCTTCTTATTGACGATGAAACACAGAAATTGCATCGGAATTAAATACAAAAGGCACAATGCCGACTTATGTACAAGAAAACTGACTCTTCTTACTGTTTACGTTTGAACCATTGATGTGACCCTAGTTAAAGGATCCGATGCTTCACTTCAGGTTTACTGTATCCCTCTGACCTTCTTATTGACGATGAAACACAGAAATTGCGTCGGAATTAAATACAAAAGGCACAATGCCGACTTAAGTACAAGAAAACTGACTCTTCTTACTGTCTATGTTTTGAACCATTCCTGTGACACTAGTTATAGATTTAAATGCTTCACGTCAGTTTTACTGCATCTCTCTGGCCTTCTTATTGACGATGAAACACAGAAATTGCATCGGAATTAAATACAAAAGGCACAATGCCGACTTAAGTAAAAGAAAACTGACCCTTCTTACTGTCTATATTTTGATCTATTCCTGTGACACTAGTTATTGATTCCGATGCTTCACTTCAGGTTTACGGTATCCCTCTGACCTTCTTATTGACGATGAAACACAGAAATTGTATCGGAATTAAATACAAAAGGCACAATGCTGACTTAAGTACAAGAAAACTGACTCTTCTTACTGTCTATGATTTGAACCATTCCTGTGACACCAGTTATAGATTCTGATGCTTCACTTCAGGATTACTGTATCCCTCTGACCTTCTTATTGACGATGAAACACAGAAATTGCATGGGAATTAAATACAAAAGGCACAATGCCGACTTAAGTACAAGAAAACTGACTCTTCTTACTGTCTATGTTTGAATCATTCATGTGACACTAGTTATAGATTCCGATGCTTTACTCCAGGTTTACCTTATCCCTCTGACCTTCTTATTGAAGATGAATCACAGAAATTGCTTTGGAAGTAAATACAAAAGGCACTATGCCGACTGAAGTACAAGAAAACTGACTCTTCTTACTGCCTATGTTTTGAACCATTCCTGAGACACTAGTTATAGATTCCGATGCTTCACTTCAGGTTTACTGTATCCCTCTGACCTTCTTATTGACGATGAAACACAGAAATTGCATCGGATTTAATACAAAAGGAACAATGCCGACTTAAGTACAAGAAAACTGTCTCTTCTTACCGTCTATGTTTTGAACCATTCATCTGACACTAATTATGAAGTCCGATGCTTCACTTCAGTTTTACTGTATCCCTCTGACCTTCTTATTGAAGATGAAACACAGAAATTGCATCGGAATTAAATACAAAAGGCACAATGCCGACTTATGTACAAGAAAACTGACTCTTCTTACTGTTTATGTTTGAACCATTCCTGTGACACTAAATATAGATACCGATGCTTCACTTCAGGTTTACTGTATCCCTCTGACCATCTTATTGACGATGAAACACAGAAATTGCATCGGAATTAAATAGAAAAGGCACAATGCCGACTTATGTACAAGAAAACTGACTCTTCTTACTGGTTTATGTTTGAACCATTCATGTGACACTAGTTATAGAGTCCGATGCTTCAATTCAGGTTTACTGTATCCCTCTGACCTTCTTATTGACGATGAAACACAGAAATTGCATCGGAATTAAATACAAAAGGCACAATGCCGACTTAAGTACAAGAAAACTGACTCTTCTTACTGTTTATGTTTGAACCATTCCTGTGACACTAGTTATAGATTCGGATGCTTCACTTCAGGTTTACTGTATCCCTCCGACCTTCTTATTGACGATGAAACACAGAAATTGCATCGGAATTAAATACAAAAGGCACAATGCCGACTTAAGTACAAGAAAACTGACTCTTCTTACTGTCAATGTTTTGAACCATTCCTGTGACACTAGTTATAGATTCCGATGCTTCACTTCAGGTTTACTGTATCCCTCTGACCTTCGTATTGACGACGAAACAAAGAAATTGCATCGGAGTTAAATACAAAAGGCACAATGCCGACTTAAGTACAAGAAAACTGACTCTTCATACAGTCTATGCATTGAACCATTCCTGTGACACTAGTTATAGATTCCGAAGCTTCACTTCAGGTTTACTGTATCCCTCTGACCTTCTTATTGGCTATGAAACACAGATATTGCATCGGAATTAAATACTAATGGCTCAATGACGACATAAGTGCAAGAAAACTGACTCTTCTTACTGTCTATGTTTTGAAGCATTCCTGTGACACTAGTTATAGATGTCGATGCTTCGCTTCAGGTTTACTGTATTCCTCTGACGTTCTTATTGACGATGAAACACAGAAATTGCATCGGAATTAAATACAAAAGGCACAATGCCGAATTAAGTACAAGAAAACTGACTCTTCTTACTGTCTATGTTTTGAACCATTCCTGTGACACTAGTTATAGATTCAAATGCTTCACGTCAGGTTTACTGTATCCCTCTGACCTTCTTATTGACGATGAAACACTGAAATTGCATCGGACTTAAATACAAAAGGCACAATGGCGACTTAAGTGCAAGAAAACTGACTCTTCTTACTGCCTATGTTTTGAACCATTCCTGTGACACTAGTTATAGATTCCGATGCTTCACTTCAGGTTTACGGTATCCCACTGTCCTTCTTATTGACGATGAATCACAGAAATTGTATCGAAATTAAATACAAAAGGCACAACGCTGACTTCAGTACAAGAAAACTGACTCTTCTTACTGTCTATGATTTGAACCATTCCTGTGACACTAGTTATAGATTCCGATGCTTCACTTCAGGATTACTGTAACCCTCTGACCTTCTTATTGACGATGAAACACAGAAATTGCATGGGAATTAAATACAAAAGGGACAAAGCCGACTTAAGTACAAGAAAACTGACTCTTCTTACTGTCTATGTTTGAACCATTCATGTGACACTAGTTATAGATTTCGATGCTTTAGTCCAGGTTTACTGTATCCCTCTGACTTTCTTATTGACGATGAATCACAGAAATTGCTTTGGAATTAAATACAAAAAGCACAATGCCGACTGAAGTACAAGAAAACTGACTCTTCTTACTGTCTATGTTTTGAACCATTCCTGTGACACTAGTTATAGATTCCGATGCTTCACTTCAGGTTTACTGTATCCCTCTGACCTTCTTATTGACGATGAAACACAGAAAATGAATCGGAATTAAATAGAATAGGCACAATGCCGACTTAAGTTCAAGATAACTGACTCTTCTTACTGTCTATGTTTTGAAACATTCCTGTGACACTAAATATAGATTCCGATGCTTCACTTCAGGTTTACTGTATCCCTCTGACCTACTTATAGACGTTGAAACACAGAAATTGCATGGGAATTATATAGAAATGCACAATGCCGACTTAAGTACAAGAAAACTGACTCTTCTTACTGTCTATGTTTTGAACCATTCCTGTGACACTAGTTATGGATTCCGATGCTTCACTTCAGGTTTACTGTATCCCTCTGACCTTCATATTGCCGATGAAACACAGAAATTGCATCGGAATTAAATACAAAAGGCACAATGCCGACTTAGATACAAGAGAACTGACTCTTCTTACTGTCTATGTTTTGAACCATTCATGTGACACTTGTTATAGATTCCGATGCTTAACTTCAGGTTTACTGTATCCCTCTGACCTTCTTATTGACAATGAAACACAGAAATTGCATCGGAATTAAATACAAAATTCACAATGCCCACCTAAGTACAAGAAAACTGACACTTCTTACTGTCTATGTTTTGAACCATTCTTCTGACACTAATTATAAAGTCCGATGCTTCACTTCAGGTTTGCTGTATCCCTCTGACATTCTTATTGACGATGAAACACAGAAATTGCTTCGGAATTAAGTACAAAAGCACAATGCCGACTTATGTACAAGAAAACTGACTCTTCTTACTGTTTACGTTTGAACCATTGATGTGACACTAGTTAAAGAGTCCGATGCTTCACTTCAGGTTTACTGTATCCCTCTGACCTTCTTATTGACGATGAAACACAGAAATTGCGTCGGAATTAAATACAAAAGGCACAATGCCGACTTAAGTACAAGAAAACTGACTCTTCTTACTGTCTATGTTTGAACCATTCCTGTGACACTAGTTATAGATTCGGATGCTTCACTTCAGGTTTACTGTATCTCTCTGACCTTCTTATTGACGATGAAACACAGAAATTGCATCGGAATTTAATACAAAAGCACAATGCCGACTTAAGTACAAGAAAACTGACTCTTCTTACTGTCTATGTTTTGAACCAATGCTGTGACACTAGTTATAGATTCAAATGCTTCACGTCAGGTTTACTGTATCTCTCTGGCCTTCTTATTGACGATGAAACACAGAAATTGCATCGGAATTAAATACAAAAGCACAATGCCGACTTAAGTAAAAGAAAACTGACCCTTCTTACTGTCTATATTTTGATCTATTCCTGTGACACTAGTTATTGATTCCGATGCTTCACTTCAGGTTTACGGTATCCCTCTGACCTTCTTATTGACGATGAAACACAGAAATTGTATCGGAATGAAATACAAAAGGCCCAATGCTGACTTAAGTACAAGAAAACTGACTCTTCTTACTGTCTATGATTTGAACCATTCCTGTGACACCAGTTATAGATTCTGATGCTTCACTTCAGGATTACTGTATCCCTCTGACTTTCTTATTGACGATGAAACACAGAAATTGCATGGGAATTAAATACAAAAGGCACAATGCCGACTTAAGTACAAGAAAACTCAGTCTTCTTACTGTCTATGTTTGAATCATTCATGTGACACTAGTTATAGATTCCGATGCTTTACTCCAGGTTTTACTGTATCCCTCTGACCTTCTTATTGACGATGAATCACAGAAATTGCTTTGGAAGTAAATACAAGAGGCACAATGCCGGCTGAAGTACAAGAAAACTGACTCTTCTTACTGTCTATGTTTTGAACCATTCCTGTGACACTAGTTATAGATTCCGATGCTTAACTTCAGGTTTACTGTATCCCTCTGACCTTCATATCGACGATGCAACATAGAAATTGCATTGGAATTAAATCGAAAAGGAACAATGTCGACTTAAGTACAAGAAAATTGACTCTTCTTACTGTCTATGTTTTGAACCATTCCTGTGACACTAGTTATAGATTCCGATGCTTCACTTCAGGTTTACTGTATCCCTCTGACCTTCTTAATGACGATGAAACACAGATATTTAATCGGAATTAAATAGAAAAGGCACAATGCCGACTTACGTTCAAGAAAACTGACTCTTCTTACTGTCTATTTTTGAAACATTCCTGTGACACTAAATATAGATACCGATGCTTCACTTCAGGTTTACTGTATCCGTCTGACCATCTTATTGACGATGAAACACAGAAATTGCATCGGAATTAAATAGAAAAGGCACAATGCCGACTTAAGTACAAGAAAACTGACTCTTCTTACTGTCTATGATTTGTACCTTTCCTGTGACACTAGTTATAGATTCCGATGCTTCACTTCAGGTTTACTGTTTCCCTCTGACCTTCTTATTGACGATGAAACACAGAAATTGCATGTGATTTAATACAAAAGGAACAATGCCGACTTAAGTACTGAAAACTGACTCTTCTTACTGTCTATGTTTTGAACCGTTCAAGTGACACTAGTTATAGATTTCGATGCTTCACTTCAGCTTTACTGTATCCCTCTGACCTTCTTATTGACGATGAAACTTAGAAATTGCATCGGAATTAAAAACAAAATGCACAATGCCGACATAAGTACAAGAAAACTGACTCTTCTTACTGTCTATGTTTTGAACCATTCCTGTGACACTAGTTATAGATTCCGATGCTTCACTTCAGGTTTACTGTATCCCTCTGACCTTCATATTGCCGATGAAACACAGAAATTGCATCGGAATTAAATGCAAAAGGCACAATGCCGACTTAGATACAAGAGATCTGACTCTTCTTACTGTCTATGTTTTGAACCATTCATGTGACACTACTTATAGATTCCGATGCTTAACTTCAGGTTTACTGTAT